>NC_092040.1:89299445-89341457 GCF_003086295.3 Arachis hypogaea
GGTATTCCGAGTAGGATCCTGGAATCCAGAAAGTCTAAACCTTGTCTGTGGTATTCCGAGTAGGATTCCGGTATTGAATGACTGTGATGAGCTTCAAACTCCTGAAGGCTGGGCGTTAGTGACAAACGCAAAGAATCAATGGATTCTATTCCAACCTGATTGAGAACCAACAGATGATTAGCCGTGCTGTGGCAGAGCATAGGAACGTTTTCACTGAGAGGACGGGATGTAGCCATCAACCAAGGGTGATGCCTCCAGACGATTAGCCGTGCAGTGACAGCGCATAGGATCATTTTCCGAGAGGATTGAAAGTACCACCGCTGATGGTGATGCCCTACATACAGCTTGCCATGGAAAGGAGTAAAAAGAATTGAAGGAAGAGTGAGTAGTGAAGTAGAGTTTCAAGAGGAGCATAGCATCTCCATACACTATCTGAAATTCCCACTATTAATTTACATAAGTATTTCTTCCTTTTTATTTTTCTTTTTACTATTAATTTCGAAACCCAAACTATTTAATCTACCTAACTGAGATTTACAAGGTGACCATAGCTTGCTTCATACCAACAATCTCCGTGGATCGACCCTTACTCGCGTAAGGTTTATTACTTGGACGACCCAGTACACTTGCTGGTTAGTTGAACGGAGTTGTGTCCACTTGTGCCCATTTCAAATTCCATAAAAGTACAACTTAAAGAATAGTGATCACAATTTCGTCCACCATATGGCCAGAGTAGCCTCTGCTTGTTTAACCTTGGCCCGAGCTTTACCGAGGTCGGAGAGTAAGGGGTCCCTTTATTTCTCTAACTCCTTCTTGGACTCCCTTAAGGAGGCCACTTCAACCTAAGAGGCAGCCAAGGAGCTACTAGTAGTATTAAGGGGAGTCTTCTCCAACTCCATGTCCAAGGCCACGGAAATGCCAGCTGTTCGAACTCCACCTCGGGCTAGGGGCTGAAGGTGGATTTTGATAGCAACAACATCCTTGATAATATAGCTATGAGGAAGGATGTGCTTTTCGCTCCAAGCAAGGCCGTCTAACCCCTGCTCGTATATACTCCCCAGCTCCGAATTCTTACGCCGCTTAGGATTCGGTTCGACAATAACGGGTGGAGGACGAGTTTGGCGGAGCTAGGAGGAGGAGTGGATTGAGAGGTCGGATTGAGAATAATCGTCAGAGAAGCTGACGCGCCCAAGTCCGAGTTCGAGGGCGAGGACAGATCGGCGGTTTCACCATCTTTTTTTAATTGTATGTTGCGCGCAACAATGTTCTTCCTAGTAGAAAGGAGCGTTTTTATGGCGGCCGACTTAGGAGCCATCCTTTCTGCAACACCCAAATGAAGGCACATTAGTCATCAACACAATTTTACAAACAAAATCTATAAAAGGAAGAGAAAACTACCTAACTCAGATTGTAGCTAGCTTGGGTTCCCTAAATACCTTTTTGTATCCACATAAGGAGCTCGGCGTCAGAACTCCTGAAACACCCTGACCACGCTCTATTCTACCTTATCTAAGTCATTCGAGTTGTAAAACCCGATCAAATCGTAACTATTAAATAATAAATTAAATAGGAGCGAATATGGTTAGAAAATTTAGCAATCGAAATTTGATAATTTAAATATGATATTTGGACTCAGTGAATTTTTCTGAGTCGGAAAACATAGTTTTCTGAAAAAATGCGCACTGAAAATTTGATCGCAGTACCGGCTGCAATCTGTCTGATACTGTGGCTGAGAAATTAATTAGAAGTGAATAATTTTAAGAAATAAGAATTTATAATTTGGAAAGATAGAAATATTTAAAATACGATTTAAAACTCTAATCTTGAAGGTTTTGGTCCAAAGTTGGGCCAACGGACAAAACCAAGTGAACCAGACTCAAGTGAGCCCAAGACCCAACATATATATAGCTTATTAAGGCCATTCAGCAGTTACAACCCCCTATTTTCATGAGAAACACGCTGAAATGGAAAAGAGGTGAGAGCTGAGGGTTCCAACTTCAATTTCAATCTTCAAACCACCATAACTCGAGATATGGAGCTCCAATTGACGAGCCGTTTGCGGGCCACGCGTCGCTCTTCTCCTCTTCGAGTCTATCTAAGTTTTATGATGAGTATTAAACTCTCCTCTGCTCAGTTTTATTTTTCTTCTTGTATTTCGAATATGGTTTGGGTTTTGAGAAAATCTTGTGATTTTGGTTGTTTAGTGGTTCTCTAGTATGAGACATGGGTGATATTCATCACAAACTTCAGTGGGTTAAGGTAAAAAAATCCTCCAACCCTTGTGATTTATCATTTTTATGAACTCTAGGTTGATTGTAAGTGTGAAATTGGTTACATTAGAGTATTGGTTGATTTTGGTGCACAATCGGGAGATTGGTTTTGCTTGTGGAGCTTTGGTGAGGCTTGGAGCTAAGATTGGTGGAGACTTTCAAAGAAAAAGCTCAATTGGTTTGGCTCCAAGAGGTACAGTTTAAGTTTCATTTATGTACCGTGTGGTGTGATGAGAATTCCTAGGCTAGATGCCCTAGGATTAGTTTGGATTGTGTAAATGGTTAGTACTAATATGCATAGTTGATATGTAATGTAAATTAATGATTGGGTTGAGAATTGTGTGAATTTGTATGTCTGGTGTGTTAAGGATTTGATGAATCGAATAGTGAATATTGGTTTGTGGAATATGCATTTAAATTGTGAATTTGGGCCACAGGCCGTGAATCTTTAGCCGGAGGCCAGAAAGAGGTAAGGAAGGTAAGCGGATTGTGTATTGTGTGATGATATAAGAGATTGGATGGATTTTAGATATTGAATGTGTGAATAATTGGTTTAATTATTGAATAATAAGAAATTAGGAATTTAGGAGTGGAAGGGGACGAAACTGAATTGAATTCTGTAGATGAGGTAGGTTTAGTTTTGGTTGAGTGTAATTGCGTGAATGTGGTTGGGTTGTGGTCATTTGGATGAGTCGAAATGAATTTAGCTTGTGAACATTAGAAAAATTGGTGACTTCTATTTTTGGATAAAAACATATTTTTGACCAACTTCGACAGTTCGTAACTCGGTCCTCGGGGTTAGGAATTATTCAAAATTGGATTTTTATGAAAGTTCATTCAATGATCTTTCCAACGGTTTAGAAATGGTTGAAAAAGAAATTTTGTAGAAGAAGTTATGTGTGGCGGAAGTTTGAGCTTTAAAAATGAAATTCTGCAGCTTTTCAGACTTAAATTTTTAAGAAAACGTACTCCGACACGCACGCATGGCCGACGCACACGCGTCACTCACGATTTTTTACTCTCTCACGCGTGCACCTAGCCAACGCGTATGCATCACTGTATTGATGCGTGTGTCCAGTAGAAAATTCCAGAGAGTTGCGTTGGTACTATGCTGGTTTTGTGCAAGGAACACAAAGCGCACCCACGCATACGCGTGACTGACGCGCACACGTCGTGCTACCTATCTGCTTCCCAAGCGTGCGCATGGACGACGCTCGCGTGTCACTTCCTCTTTTCAGTTTCCACGCGTGTGCGTGGGCGATGCGCACGCGTGACCCTGTTTTCATCAAAAGTTGATTTTGAGTTTTTAAAGCCGAATTTCAGATTTCTAAGCCTCCATTTTCATCCTCTAAGTCCTAAATCTTTATAGTATGCCTAGTAATGAAAAGAAGCTAGGACATGTGGTAACTTGTGGATGAAGTAAAGTGAGAATCAATGATGAATGATGAGTAATGATGATTGTATGTGTTACTAAGGATGATGGTGGGAGTGCTATGTACGCTATGAGCCGAAGGGCCATGTTTTTTAGTGAATTATTGCTGGTTGTGTATTATATTGTGAGTCGAATGGCTGCAATAAATATTGGTTTTTGGTGGAGTATGTATGCACATGATTGAATGATATAGAGGTACCAGGTAAGAGGCGGTGGAAATGACCACTCGCTCCGTGTATATGATTAAGAAGTGTAGAGATGTTGGGAATGTATGAAAAATGAATTAATGAATTAATGATTATGAAAGAAGTGGAATAATAATGAAAATAAACTTGAAATTGATTGTGATATGCCTCCGGATAAGATGCAGTGGTGTTATCCACTTGCTCTGGGTAAGAGGCAAGGACACCGGGTAAGATGCAGTGGTGCTATCCACTTACTATGGGTATGAATTATGAATGAATTGATGTATGGAAATGAATTGTAATGATAAAGAAAATGTGTTTCTGAATGTGAATCCGAGTAAGATGCAGTGGTGTTATCCACTTGCTCCGGGAGAGTTCGAGGCTTCGGGTAAGATGCAAGGGCTATGTTCTATCGCCGCTTGCTCCGGGTCGAGAACTATAACACTGCCTGGGTAAGAGGCAGTGGTGAGGTTTTCCCCTGCTCCAGGTACATGGTAAGATGCAAGGGTTGTAGTGTTGTCCCACTTGCTCTGTGTTTGGTGTTCCATCCACGGTTAGTTACAAGGACTTGTCGGGTAGGCTTTATAACCGACAGATGATATCATCAGCCATAGCGCAGGCATATATCATTTGCATATGCTTGAATTGTTTGGGTTTGCCTATTTGTTTTGGATTGCTATACCATATATGCTATGTTACCTGATTATGTGCTACTTATTCTACATGTACCTTATTGTGTATTACTTGCCTGTATTGCTTGTATTTGTACAACTGAGTGGTCCCTCATGCTAGTGTCGGTTGACGCTGAAGTTGTTCTTGTGGAAATGGAATGATGATATGATTAATTTAAAATGATGATTATTGAATGAGGTAATTTAAGCTCCATAGGTCACGCAGTGAAGTGATTTCACTTGCTCTAGGTAAGAATATGAAGTATTGATATAGAAATGCTGAGACAGAACAACTGGTGATGGTTTGACTTATGATTCTGATTTTGATTTGTTGGAGAGTTGGAAGGTTGGGAAACATGAGAGAGTGGAATTAGATTTAATATCCCCTTATGACAGTTGCCTATTTATGGATTAGCGAGAATATAGGATGAATGTTGGGTGAAATGAAGTTTACGATGCTTAGTGAGTTTTTATTACAATGCATTGTATTTATTTGGCACTTTTACCGTATTGGGAACCCATGGGTCGGGGGTTCTCATTCCGTATATATCTCTTGTTTTTCAAATACAGGTCCAGGTGCTTAGAAGTGAGCTGTGGTTCATCTAAGAGACGGCGAAGATCTTTATGTTCTCTACTTTATATATTTGCTTAGAATCTCTCCATCTTTATTTGAAAAGCCTATATTATGTATTGAACTCTTTTGAACTCGCCTATAGAGGCTTGATGTATTTTGGGAGAGATAGGAAACTTCTGTTGTCAAACTGCTTTTACTCTGTATCCTAGTCGGCCTAAACTTCGTGGGTCACAGCTAATGGCTATTTATATATATCATATATCTATATTATGTTTTGATCTCATTCTTATCTTTATACCGCTATTGATACACACTTTATCTTTTTTTGATACGTGAGTGTTACGCTTCGCGATTCTATTTTACTCCTTTTTCAGGCTTTTAGTTTAATACTTCCTTTCAATTATATTTTATATTATATATTACAATCCACGTTGAGAGTTGTACCACCTTAATATCGTTGACTTATGGCTCGAGCATAAGGATTTGTATATTAGGGTATCTAGTTGATACGTCTAGCATGATGTTCATGAGTGTGCCTTTGGTAACTTTGAAGCACTAAACTTGAGATATTAATACTGATCACCTTGATATCACTTGTTTTGTGTGAACAGGAACCAAATGGCGACTCGTGGACATGGTCGCGGTCGAGAGAGGGATAGGGCTAGTAACACGGAACCTGAGACGACTGAGAATAATCTCGCAAACTTTATGACTGCCTTGGAGAACATGGCTGCTACTATGCAAGCTACGGCTGCGGTATTGGGGAATCAAGCCGGTAATGGGAATGGCGATAATAGAGAAAATGGGCCAATGACTTTAGCAACCTTCCTGAAAGTAAACTGATGCGTGAGCATCTTGTCTATCTTTTCCTAGTGAATTTGCATCTAATTTGTTGAGTTTGATTAGGAATTAATTATATTTTAGCCACTATGGATGCTATTTTGAGTTTTGTGCAATTTTATTTATTTTAGGTAGCATTCAGCTGTATTTGATGGAGTTTCTGCAGAAGAAGAGATGAAGGCGAATGATGCTGTCAACCCTGACCTCTCTGTACTCAAACCTAAATAAATCGAGCTACAAAGGTCCAATGGACGTGATTTCAGTGGCATTGGAAAGCTAACTACCAGAGATTTCCAACGATATATAATAGTCCATACTTCTTCTCCGAACTCACTGCCAAGGATGCACCTAACTTGAGATTTCCCAAGTTAGGCGCAAAACACAACAACAATACGCGAGATTGGTCCGGCCCACTTCAAGTTAGGCGCACTAAAGCCCAAGTTAAGCACACTAAAGCCCAAGTTAGGCGCAGCTTCACTCAACTAAACTCCAATTCATGCACTAAAGCCCAAGTTAGGCGTGGATCAGAGTGAAGGAATCAAGTGGTCCCCATCCATCAATTGAAGACTTGATGATAGTTAGTTAATTCTGATTTAAATTCAAATCATATCTTTTAGAAAAAGATATTATCTTATTTTTAGATATTAGATTTTTAATTAATTAGGATTAGTTATAAAAAGGGATCTGATGCCATCAGATTGAAACTCTGTACATTCAGATCAGGAACAGTTTACCTAAATCCTAGTTTTCTACTCTGAACCATGAGCAACTAATCCTCCATTGTTAAGGTTATGAGCTCTGTCTATTTGTATGGATTGATTTTATTACTTTTTCTATTTTAATTTATGTTTTGGATTTATATTTAAGAATTGTTTTCGTTCTTTATCTTATGAATTTGGGTGGAACGGAAGTATGACCCTCTTTCTATTTGAGTTCTTGTATAACTTGGAAAAGCTCTATACAAGAACAATAGCTTGAAAACAAATTCTCCTAAATTTTAATTATCTGAATTTAACAGGATACGTTACATATAATCCTTTTTATTTTTTGGGTAATTAGAGTTTTTGTGGCATGTAAACTGGAATTTGATTATAACCCTCTAATTGGAATTAATTGACCAAGGAATTGGTAGTTAATGAATTTTAGAGGAGACTAGGAAGGTCTAAGGAATTAGGGTCTAGTCACATATAGTTTACCATAAATTAAATCCTACATAATTAAATTAGTTAGTAAGAAAAGTCAATTCAGGAAATAGATAACTCTAAAACCTTAATTGATTCTCTAATATTTTATTCCCAACTTATTTACTGTGTGCCTGTCTTATTTTCAACTTATCGAACATCCAACACATTTTTTTGCTTGTCTAACTAATCCTATCAAATGCTATTGTTGCTTAATCCATCAATCCTCGTGGGATCGACCCTTACTCACGTAAGGTATTACTTGGTACGACCCGGTGCAATTGCCGGTTAGTAAGTGTGGGTTATAAAATACCACACCGAGTATTTGGCGCCGTTGCCGGGGATTGATTGTGATTAACAACTATTAGTTGTTTGATTGCTTAGATTAGGCGTTTTAGTTTTAATTTTATAAAAAAAAATTTCTTTGAATTTTCGAAAAAAAATATTTCTTTTACGGTATTTTTTCTTTTTTCCTTTAACGTTAATTTTTTTCTTTTTACTTTACATTATATTTTTTCTTTTCATTTACCCCCTCCCCTGATTCGTTCCCCTTTCCTTTAAAAATAATAATAATAATAATAAAATAAAATAAAATAAAAATTTTAAAAAAATAAATAGTACCAATATTTTTTTTAATTTCTGAAATTAAGTTTGGTATTGACTATTTATTATTTTTCTTCTATCTAGTTTATTCAATATTTTTATCTTTTTACACAGGTTACCTCACTGGGAACTCTCAGCACTTTGACGTAGAGATTCCCATTCTTTCTTGTTTTCTGTTTGTTTATGCGCAGGAACAGAGACAAAGAACATCTCTTAGACTTTGATCCTAAACCTGAAAGAACTTTCAGGCGACGTTTACAACAAGCAAGACTTTACAAGGCTGCAGAATCCACTATGGATCCTAACAATGCTGATAATGCCAATATGGCAAATCCTAATGCGAATGAGCAACAAAGAAGAGTACTTGGCTCTTATTCTGCTCCTATTGCAGATCTTTATGGAAAAAGCATTGTGGTGCCTCCTATAGCTGCAAACAACTTTGAGTTAAAGCCACAACTGGTTACCCTGGTACAACAAAACTTTCAATATCATGGTCTTCCCCACGAAGACCCAAATCAATTTATTTCCAGTTTTCTGCAGATTTGTGAAACTGTGAAGACAAACGGAGTGAACCCAGATGTGTACAAACTAATTCTCTTCCCGTTTGCTCTGATAGATGGAGCAAAACTATGGCTAGATTCCCAACCCAAGGAGAGCTTGGATACTTGGAACAAGGTGGTTACGGAGTTTTCTGACTAAATTTTTTCCACCAAAGAAGCTGACTAAGCTTAGGATGGAGGTTCAGACCATCAGGCAGAAAGATGGTGAAACTCTGTATGAAGCATGGGAGAGATTCAAGCTACTGACTAGGCAATGCCCTCCAGACATGTTCTCCAAATGGACCCAACTGGATATCTTTTATGAAGGTTTGGGTGACATGTCCAAGATGTGCTTAGACAATTCTGCAGGAGGTTCATTGCACAAGAAGAAGACACCAGAGGAGACAATTGAGCTTATTGAATTAGTTGCTAGCAACCAATACTTATACTCATCTAATAGGAATCCTGTGAACTCTGAGGCTCCTCAGAAGAAGGGTGTCATAGAAGTAGAAACTCTTAATGCTCTTCTTGCTCAAAACAAGCTTATGTCTCAGCAAATGAGTCTACTTACTCAACAGCTGGGTGGCATGCAAGTCTCAGCTATCAACACCCAAAATCCACTTTAAGAGGTCTCTTATGACATGACAGGTAATTTTGGGCAAAATGATAATTATGATTATGCTCAACCCTCTTCTGAACAGGTGAATTACATGGGGAGTGGTCCTAGGAATCCCAACAATGATCCATATTCTAAGACATACAATCCGGGGTGGAAGAATCACCCAAATTTTAGATGGAGGGATCAATCTCAGAGACCTCAGAACTTCAACAATAGTTCTTAGGGCGATTTCCAATAGAACAATGATTTGGAAGCAATATTGACAGGTTTTAGACAGGAAACCAGAGCATCCATCAAGAACCTGGAGATTCAAATGGGTCAAATAACCACCAGAGTTAATGAAATTGATCAGAGGACCACTAATAGCCTTCCTAGTAACACAATTCCAAATCCAAAAGAGGAATGCAAGGCTATCTCCGTGATAAGTGGACAAGTGGCAAGTACGGAAGCACAAGTTATGCAGGAAACCAGAGCCTCCATTAGAAATTTAGATGTGCTAGTGGGCCAACTGAGCAAGCAATTACTTGAGAGGTCTGCAAGTACATTTCAAGGAGATACAGTGGTGAACCCAGGAGAAGACTGCAATGTTATTCAATTGAGAAGTGGTAAAGTAGCTGGCTCTGAGACCAAGGTCAATGAAGAGCTAGTTGACAAGGAAGCTCCAGAGGAGAAGAAGGAAGACATAGAGCATGCCCCTCCAAAGTGTGCAGACAATCCATTTCCAGACTCTTTTGACACTCATCCTACATTGCCAAAGGCTCCTGAGTACAAGCCTAAGATGCCATATCCTCAGAGACTTTAAAAGGAGACCAAGGACAAGCAGTTTTCAAAGTTCTTGGAAATCTTTAGAAAGTTGCAAATCAGTATTCCATTTGCTGAGGTTTTGGAACAAATGCCTATCTATGTCAAGTTTATGAAGGAGCTGTTGTCAAAGAATAAGCGTTTAAAGGGAGATGAGACAGTAGTCTTGACTAAAGAATGTAGTGCCGTAATTCAGAATAAGTTGCCAAGAAAGATGCCAAATCCAGGGAGCTTTTAAATTCCATGCACCATTGGGAGAACAACCTTTGAGAAAGCCCTATGTGATCTGGGGGCAAGCATAAATCTAATGCCCTTATCTATGATGAAGAAGCTGCAAATCCAAGAGGCACAACCCACAAAGATAGCATTACAGATGGCAGACAAATCCATGAAGCCTGCATACAGATTAGTGGAGAATATCTTGGTCAAAGTGGGTAAGTTCTTCCTCCCAGCATACTTTGTGATTCTTAACACGGGGAAGGATAAGAATGCCTCTATAATTCTGGGAAGACCATTCCTAGCCACTGGAAGAGTTCTGATTGATGTAGAAGTGGGCGAATTAGTGCTTAGAGTGCATGATGAGCAACTAGTCTTCCATGTTTTCAAAGATGTATATTCAGCAGGAGAAGAAGAGAGATGCGTGCAGACTGAGCTTATTGATCCAACTCCTTAAAAATCCCCTGATGATACACAGCAGAATCTGTAGCTCAAACCTCCCTTGGTAACAATCAATAAAATTTCTCCTGGCATCAAACCTAAGTTTGGTGTTGGGAATGCATCATCTACCAAGGAGGAGGTTCCCAAAAAGAAGAAAGTACCCAGAGGATGGAGAAACAAAAAGATCCCCACTGAAGGTTTCTCCCCAGGAATGAAGGTGGTGTTGACCAATGTAAAATCCGGTTAATTAACGGATAATTAACCCATAAATGAGAATTTATTCTGGAAAGCCTAAAATGTGATTTTTATGGCTAAATGTGATAGAGGAGATTGAGACGAGAATTTTGGTACCAATTTTATAGAATTCGGACCAAGATTGGACCGAACGGGCCAAACCGGGCCAATTGGACCCAAAGTGGGCCCTTGGCCCAACATAACTTAACCAAAACCCTAGTTTTCAGCACTCTCTCTCCTCATTTGTTACACACACAAGCTGAAATTAGAGAGAAAGGGAGGAAGAACACTCTCTCAAGTTCTCTCCCTTGGTTGATCTTCAAACCACCATAACTTTTGATCTAGAGCTCCGATTGCCGCCCCGTTTATGGCCACGCGTTCACCGCGGAGAGCTCTACAAAACCCATACAACCAATCTTGAGGTAAGCCACGTGTTGCTGTTCGAAATCTCAGCCCTTATTTTCGAGTTTCATGGGTGAAATGTTGAGATTTTGGGTTCTTTGATGTTATAGGACCCAACTCTCTTGAAGGAGAAGGTTAATCTTGTCTCCTTGGACCTTGGGTGTGGTAAGGTTCTCAACCCTAGTGTATTTTGTTGTTTTATGATGCTTGGGTTTTGAGATGTTGTGTATGGGTATGATGGTTGTGGCTTAGGTTGTGTATATGTGAATATTGGAGCTTGATTTGGTGATTTTAAAAAGCTTGGAAAGGGTTTGGTGGTGAAAAATCTGTTCTTGGAGGTGTTGAGGCCTTGAGAGCTTGTGGATAAGTGGTTTGGAAGTGCTCCGGTTGAGCTTGGGAAATCGGCTAAGGTATGGTTTCGGTTTCCCGTACCTAATATGTAATGTGGTAGGAAATACTTAGGCTAGAGGCCCTAAGATAGGCATTGAAATGTTGATGTTGTTGAATGATTGAGATATATGATGTGGTCATATATGTGATGATGATTATTGATGCCTTGGTGGTATGATGTATGAGAAATATGCATGTTGTGATATATGCTTGATGATTGGTTATGGTTGAATTGTGGGTTGAACCATGTTGATGGTGAGTATGATGTTGATTGTGTACAATAATGATTTATTGGAATTGGTGTTGTTGAGAATTGGCATGAGGGATAGTATATGATATGTCAATATGTTTGAGTTTGAGCCACTTGGGTGAAGTGGGTTAAAATGATGAGATAGTGGTTTTGTATATTGTGGTAAAGTGTCAATGTGTGAGTTGAGGAGGCTTGATGTTGAAATTGATGTATTTTGATTGATTTCAAAGGAAAAGGATGAAAATGACATGTTTTGATTGATTTTGAAAAGAGTTGGAAATGGCTTATTTTGAAAATGGCACTTGGTGGTTTTTATGAAAAATATGGTTTTTGGGCATACTTTGGTGGGACATAACTTGGACTACGGATCTTTGTTTTGTACCAAATCTTTGTAGAAATGAAATTGGATCCGGGATGTCCGTGCCGTTCGAAGAACGGGTGAAAAATGATTTAAAATGAGGAAGTTATGTCCGTTGGAAGATTGGGGTTTAAATTGGTGAATTCTGCAGCTTTTAACTTAGAAAATTTTTAGCAGAATGACCCCTTGCGCGTGGGCGCACTTGGCGCGTGCGCGCCGTTCTTCCCGAAAATGCCATCCACGCGTGCGCGTGATGTGCGCGGGCGCGCCGATGGTGCTGCACCCAATGCCCAGCCATTTTCCAGAGAGTCATGCCAGAATTGTGCCAGTGTTGTGCCTGGGGCACGAGAACACCCACGCGTACGCGTGGTTGACGCGTACGCGCCGATTGGCAAATGTTTAATCCACGCGTTAGCGTGCATGACGCTTGCGCATCGATGAATTTTTGAGGCCATTCACGCGTGCGCGTACGCGTGGACCTGTTTTCATCCCAAAGTTGATTTTTGAGTTTTAAAAGCCAAATTTCATACTTCTAAGCCTCCGATCTCACCACTTATATCTTAAATCATTATGATATGCCTAGCTATTAGAAATGGGCTAGTGAATGAGGTAACTTGCGAGTGAAGCAAGGGGAAAATGAATAATCAATGAGGATCATTGATGATTATGTGAGATGTGGAGGATGGTGGTGGAAGTGCTTGTTATGCCATTGGCCGAAGGGCCGTAATTGTTTATGAATTGGCGGGTTCTGGATTGAACCGTGAGCCGGAATAGCTGTGTATGCTATGGATATTGGCTGGTTATGGATTTAACCGTGAGCCGAAATGGCTGATATGGATGTTGATCCATGGATGAGAATTCATGCATGTTTATGCTGAATTATTGATAATTGTGATTTGCACTTCCACTATCGGAGTTACGAGTTTCCCTGGGTAGTAGCAGTGGCTAGCCACCACGTGCTCCAGGTTGAGACTTGATACTCTTTTGACCCTATGTCATAAGTGTGGCCGGGCACTGTGAAAGACCCGGATGAGCTCGCCCCCGTATATATTCACCAGTGAGGGTGATGGATATAGATCATGATTATGATCAAGTTTATGACGAGTATAACTCGAGTTGGGGATGCATGACAGAGGGACAGTCCAATGGTTAGCTACCAGGACTTGTCGGGTTGGCTCTATAACCGACAGATGATATCATCGGCCACTAGGGACAGGCATTCATCATATGCATACTATGTGAATTGTTTGAGATTGCCTATTTGACTGCATATTACTTGCTAATTGTCTAAATGCCTTAACTGCTCCTATTTGTATATTCCTTGCTTGATATAACTGTGTTTGCTATATTATACTCCTGCTGGTGGTTGGGAGGTCTGAAGGAATTGGAAAGGAAAGTATTAGTTAGACTGAAGAATCTTTAGTCAGATGCCCTTTATGGTTTAGCTTGTTTATAAGCTTTGATATTATCTGGAGGAAGTTCTAGGATTGCCTTCGGCTTTCCTCCATTATTATGTATTATATATGTGGAAGCTGTTACCATGCTGGGGACCTCTGGTTCTCACCCATGCGGATTTTGTGGTTTTCAGATGCAGGACGTACGGTTTCCCGCTGAGGCACGCTGGAGACTTCTAGATTTGCGAAGATCCTTTGTTCTCTGGGCTATGTTTTGGTTTATATGTTTTGCTTAGATACTTTTATCTCCATTAAATAATACAAACTGTGATGACTCCTCTTATGGGAGATTTTTGGAGAATAGGTTTTATGTATTTGTGTCCCTTTGGGTTTCCTTTGGGGTTTTCCTTATTTTTATCATATGTATATATTGTTATGCCCGGACCGGTTATCTTCGCAGCCGGATCTTGAGTCTTGATATTCCTGTTTTTGACACTCCTTTGTATATATATAATTCTCGCGTTGGTTATCCTTGTTCGTTACGTTATCGATCGGAGTGTTGCGCTTTCGAGTTGCGGTTTTTGTTTACCCCTTTTTCTACAAAGGCTCCTAGTTATAATCAATCATTCATACTACTATATGTACTAAATTTTTATTTTAGAGGTCGTAATACCTTGCCATCTCTGAATTATGACTTAAGCATAAGACTCTGTATGGTGGGGTGTTACAACCAACAATCCAGCATGGGTTTATACAGTAATCAGAATTCTTTCTCTGGAGCACATTGAGCTACATTATGGAGACACATAAAAGAAATTCAAAGTAAGGGGTGAAGAGCTGAGCCCCTATGATCCTCCTCCTTAGAGGAGCTGACCGTCAAGCTAGTGACGATAAAGAAGCACTTGTCGGGAGGCAACCCAATAATTTTGTATCCTTAGTTATTTTTCCAGTAGTAGTTTTCTTACTTATTTGATTTCTATTGAGTTCTTACTAATTTTCTGATCATGCAGCTATTTTATCACAGAAACCGGACACCTCAGTTTTTCTTTGCTTGAGGACAAGCAAACCTTTAAGTTTGGTGTTAACGCTTCGCTTAAAGGTTTTCTGTTTATTCCTATAGTACCAAAAGGGAGGCGAATCATCTTCACTTAGGAGCACAACCTAAAGAATAAAACGACCACTAGGATAAGTAAAGGTGGTTGAGTTCCTTTCATTTTTTATTCCTCCCCTCTTTTTCTATGTTATGTTCTGACTTTCTGCTATTTTGCTTTGTTTGTTGCATGATCCTTTATTAGTTAGAATCATAGGTCTAGTTTAGTTTTTCCCTTACTTGTTCTAATTCTGAAAAGATATTTCAGGTACCACTCACTGAACTTGAATCTAAAAAGAAAAGAAAAAAAAGTGATGTATTGCATGAGAAATTGAGTTAATTTTAAGAGTAGTCTTATTTACTTAAATGTGGTGGTATTTTCTGTAATCTTTGAATGCATGATATGAATAGTACATATTTGAATTTGAATCAAGGAATGTTGATGTATAAGGAACAGGAATTTAGAGAACTATTATGACTTCTCTGAAATTAAGGAAAATTTAAGAAAATTTAATCCTTGAAGCAAAAGAAACAGCAAAAAAATAAAAAAATAAATAATTAATAAATAAAAGCAAGGTTCAAGGCTCTGAGCATCAATGACTAGGGAGGTCAAACATGATTAAAAGCTCAAAGAGTTGTTTCCCTAGTTATATGCTTGTGGTGTGATTGTGTCAAGTAATCCTTGAGACAGAACACTTAGAGTCGAGACCAAGTGCGTTTAACAGAGTATGCCAAAGGCTTTGAGCACCACTGTCTGGGAGTAACTGAAAGAAAAATCAGAACTCAAAGAGAGTTTCCCAGTTAAGTGCTTGTGGTGTTTCTGTGTCAAGTAACTCTTGAGACAAAACATTTAAAGTCACGGCTAGGCTCAAGGTGCAAAGCACCAAAGAAAAATAAATTAAAGTAAACTTTGTTGTGTTCAAGGATTAAACTGAAATATAAAAGATCAGAGAATTCATAATATTATCTGGATTCTAATTCCAAATGACAATAACATTCTTCTGATTCAAAGGAGAGTGAGATGCCAAAACTATTCAGGATTGCAGTTATAAATCCCACTATAAAAAGAGACATGAGCTTAATCAAACTCTCATTCTCATGCAAATTCACATCCTAAGCCTATATTAGTTTTGGTTGCTTGAGGACAAGCAACAGTTTAAGTTTGGTGTTGTGATGCGTGAGCATCTTGTCTATCTTTTCCTAGTGAATTTGCATCTAATTTGTTGAGTTTAATTAAGAATTAATTATATTTTAGTCACTATGGATGCTATTTTGAGTTTTGTGCAATTTTATTCATTTTAGGTAGCATTCAGCTGTATTTGATGGAGTTTCTGCAGAAGAAGAGATGAAGGCGAATGATGTTGTTAACCCTGACCTCTCTGTACTCAAACCTGAATAACTCGAGCTACAGAGGTCCAATGGACGTGATTTTAGTGGCATTGGAAAGCTAACTACCAGAGCTTTCCAACGATATATAATAGTCCATACTTCTTCTCCGAATTCGCTGCCAAGGATGCACCTAACTTGAGATTTTCCAAGTTAGGCGCAAAACACAACAACAATACGCAAGATTGGTCCGGCCCACTTCAAGTTAGGCGCACTAAAGCCCAAGTTAAGCACACTAAAGCCCAAGTTAGGCGCAGCTTCACTCAACTAAACTCCAATTCATGCACTAAAGCCCAAGTTAGGCGTGGATCAGAGTGAAGGAATCAAGTGGTCCCCATCCATCAATTGAAGACTTAATGATAGTTAGTTAATTTTGATTTAAATTTAAATCCTATTTTTTAGGAAAATATATTATCTTATTTTTAGATATTAGATTTTTAATTAATTAGGATTAGTTATAAAAAGGGATCTGATGCCATCAGATTGAAACTCTGTACATTCAGATCAAGAACAGTTTACCTAAATCCTAGTTTTCTACTCTGAACCATGAACAACTAATCCTCCATTGTTAAGGTTAGGAGCTTTGTCTATTTGTATGGATTGATTTTATTACTTTTTCTATTTTAATTTACGTTTTGGATTTATATTTAAGAATTATTTTCGTTCTTTATCTTATGAATTTGGGTGGAACGGAAGTATGACCCTCTTTCTATTTGAGTTCTTGTATAACTTGGAAAAGCTCTATACAAGAACAATAGCTTGAAAACAAATTCTCCTAAATTTTAATTATCTGAATTTAACAGGATATGTGACATATAATCCTTTTATTTTTTGGGTAATTAGAGTTTTTGTGGCATGTAAACTGAAATTTGATTATAACCCTCTAATTGGAATTAATTGACCAAGGAATTGGCAGTTAATGAATTTTAGAGAAGACTAGGAAGGTCTAAGGAATTAGGGTCTAGTCACATATAGTTTGCCATAAATTAAATCCTACATAATTAAATTAGTTAGTAAGAAAAGTCAATTCAGGAAATAGATAACTCTAAAACCTTAACTGTTTCTCTAATATTTTATTCCCAACTTATTTACTGTGTGCCTGTCTTATTTTCAACTTATCAAACATCCAACATACTTTTCTGCTTGTCTAACTAATCCAATCAAACGCTATTGTTGCTTAATCCATCAATCCTCGTGGGATCGACCCTTACTCACATAAGGTATTACTTGGTACGACTCGGTGCACTTGCCGGTTAGTAAGTGTGGGTTATAAAATACCACACCATAAACCCGCCCATCTTTGGAGGGACGACGAACCCCACAGAGGCAGATAACTGGTCCAAGCGATGGAACGGGCGTTACAAGCACAACAAGTTCCTAAAAATCAACGTGTTGAGTTCGCAACTTATTAGTTAACGGGTGAAGCCTAGTATTGGTGGCAGGGTACGCGACGCCTGCTGCAGCAAGACGATGTTACAATACCTTGGAATGATTTTCAGTTGGAATTTTATAAAAAGTACTTCCCTAACTTGGTCAGTATAGCTAAGGAACTTGAATTGTTGCAACTGAAGCAAGGTTAAAAGTCTGTAGCCGAATACACAAACAAATTTGAGGAATTGTGTCAATTTTTCAGGATTTGTCAGGGTGTTCCGGGAGACTTTTAGGAATGGAAGTGTATTAAATACGAAGGAGGACTCCAGAGTGATATACTGAGTTTAGTGGGTTCGATGGAGATCAGAGTTTTCTCAGATTTGGTAAACAAGAGTAGGGTTGTGAATGAATGTTTAAAGAAGGCTGTTATCAAGAGGGATGATAGCCGGGATTTTCACTGAAGGGAACATAATCAGAACTTTGCATCAAGGGTCCAAGAATTCAAGAGAAGAGGAAACGCACAACAATTTCCCCAAGGTAGGAATAATTCTGGTACGAATGATGGTCGCCGAGGAAATATTAGAGGAAAACAGTCAGTGGCTACTTCAGATGATTCAAGTTGTCAGAAATGCAAAAGCTATCACCCGAATAAGCCGTGTCGTTTTGGTTCGGGCTTATGCTATAAGTGCAGTCGTCCTGGGCACATGTCTAGGAACTGTCCACAAGGGGGAACTTAGGGTGCCGGTCAGTCACCATGGGGTGGAGGTAATTGTGAAACCGCTAATTTAATTTTAATTACGCTCTAGAATGTTGTGACATTGCGTTTATTTGTACTTAAGATAGAAGTGACAAATTAGGATTTAAAGTAATTAACTTAGAACTAACATAAGAGTGCTACGTGGGGTAGTGACATCAAATGACAAATTCGTGAAGACGAATAAATCAGAGTGCGTCAACGAATCTGCACGGGTCGACCTAGTTTCTCCTTTGAGACTTACCTTAGAATTCTACTTTAAATTTCTTCTTGAATAATGAATAGATCAACTTCCCAGTCCTATTCTTGATTTGCGCGAATCTCGTTTCCTCTGGGATGAGTCTAAACTCCTGGGGTTGTACTAATCATTTTGGCAACTTTGATTACTCAAAAGAAAGTTAAAATTTTGGTTTTTGAGGAATTTTAGGTTTAAATGTAAAATTTGGTATGAAAGGTTGTTAAATTGCTTAATGAAGAATTTTCTGCATATTTGGCAGAAACTTAAAATAAAAACTGGGAGCAATCTAGACATAATTTTCCATCCAAAATTATTTTTCTACTAAACTTCAAGAAGTCAAGATTTCTCTATAAAAATTTCAAGGAATTTGGCCAAGTGGTTTGGAAGATATGAAGTTTTGAAACTTAGTGGTTGCTGTAGAATTTTCTGGTTTTCGGATTTTGCAGTATCAACTTCTAGCCACTAGAACTTTTAATTTATTTGACATTTTTAGTTGCTACCAAAAGGATTTTGAAGGTCTGTAAGTCTACTTTAATTGAGTATAAGTTTCATGTCCATATCTATTTCGTAGACTTAATTAAGTCACTTGGAAGCTGGGTTGCTTGCTGAAAATTCGGAACTGATTTATGAAAACAAAGCATGACTTTCAATTGATAATTAATTAATCAAATGAAGTGATATGAACCTGAAACTTGTTCGTTCTAAAAGTTAGGGATGTTGAGTATATCTTCACCAAAATATAGAAGCAACGAATTAGAATCGAATTTACTATGGATTTTACAAAAATAGAACTGTCTGCTGTTTCCTGAATTCTTATGGGTGCAGCAGCAGATTTTCAAAGTTGTTATCAAATTCAATTCTAATCAAAATGCAGTAAAACTTAATCCAAATTAAAGACTAGGATCTCTAGAATGACCTCGTCAAGAGAGTTAGCTCATGCCTAAACTTTTCGCGATATGAAACCACGTGACAAGATAGCAGGGTGCTGTCCCAGGAGTCTAGAATAATAGTCTTGATTTTTCTTCAATGGATAGAGTTAGACTATCCAGAAAAATATGCTTCTTAGTTCTTTAGAAGCTTGAGTTCGATACGGATGCGTGGACATAAAGTTTGTAGAAGGATGAGTTCATTTATTATATTAATTATTTAGTAGAATACTGGTCGCCAAAGAGGTATTATGGCTAAACAAGCCAGGAAAATGAATAAGACTGTAAGTTTTCCCTAGGTAGGACTAAAGTTATAAGGTGATGCGGAGGCATGATGATAAGAAAGGAAGTCAAGAAGAGATCGAGGGTTGGACCGGTGGCGTATCGGATGGCTCTACCACCACATCCTTCGAACCTGCACGACGTATTTCACGTGTCACAGCTTCGGAAGTATACTCCTGATGCTAGCCATGCGTTAGAACCTGAATCGGTTCAGTTAAAGGAAGATTTGACGCTTCCGGTGAATCCGGTCAGAATTGGCAACACAAGTATTAAACAGTTGCATGGAAAAGAGGTTTCATTAGTCAAAGTGGCATGGAGTCGATCCGGTGTTGAGGAGCACACCCGAAACTTGAGTTGGAAATAGGTACAGACTACCCTCACTTATTTCCAAGCAACTGAATTTGAATTTTGTGGGCAAAATTCCTATTTAGATGGGTTGAATGTAAAACCTAGTCAAACTGTAACTAATTAAATAATAAATTAAATAGGAGCGAATATGGTTAGAAAATTTAACAATCGGAATTTGATAATTTAAATATGATATTTGGACTCAGTAAATTTTTCTGAATAAAATGCGCACTGGAAATTTAACCGGCAGTACTGGCTGCAATCTGTCTGGTACTGTGGCTGAGAAAATTAATTAGAAGTGAATAATTTTAAGAAATAAGAATTTATAATTTGGGAAGATAAAAATATTTAAAATACGATTTAAAACTCTAATATTGAAGCTTTTGGCCCAAAGTTGAACCAACGGACTAAACCAAGTGAACCGGATCCAAGTGGACCAAAGACCCAACATATATATAGCCTTATTAAGGCCATTCAGCAGCCACAACCCCCCATTTTCATGAGAAACATGCTGAAATGGAACAGAGGTGAGAGGTTAGGGTTCCAACTTCAATTTCAATTTTCAAACCACCATAACTTGAGCTACAGAGTTTCGATTGACGAGCCGTTTGTGGCCACGCGTCCCTCTTATCCTCCTCTTCAAGTCTATCTAAGTTTTGTGGTGAGCATTTAACTCTCCTATGCCCAGTTTCTTTTTTCCTCTTGTATTTCGAATTTGGTTTGGATTTTGAAAAAATCTTGTGATTTTGTTGTTTAGGGGTGCTCTAGTATGAGGCATGGGTGACATTCATCATAAATTTCAGTGAGTTAAGGTAAAAAACTCCCCAACCCTTATGATTTATCATTTTCATGAACCCTAGGTTGATTGTAAGTGTGAAATTGGTTATGTTAGAGTATTGGTTGATTTTGGTGTACAATTGGGAAGTTGGTTTTGCTTGTGGAGCTTTGGTGAGGCTTGGAGCTAAGATTGGTGGAGACTTTCAAAGAAGCTCAATTAATTTGGCTCCAAGAGGTGCGATTTAAGTTTCATTTAAGTACTGTGTGGTGTGATGAGAATTCCTAGGCTAGATGCCCCTAGGATTAAGTTTGGATTGTGTAAATGGTTGGTACTAATATGCATAGTTGATATGTAATGTAAATTTATGATTGGATTGAGAATTGTGTGAAGTTGTATGTTTGGTGTGTTGAGGATTTGATGAATTGGATAGTGAATATTGGTTTGTGAAATATGCATTTAAATTGTGAATTTGGGCCGGAGGCCAGAAAGAGGTAAGGAAGGTAAGTTGATGTGTGTATTGTGTGATGATACAAGAGATTGGATAGATTTTAGATATTGAATGTGTGAATAATTGGTTTGATTATTGAATAATAAGAAATTAGGAATTTAGGAGTGGAAGGGGACGAAATTGAATTGAATTGTGTATATGAGGTAGGTTTGGATTTGATTAAGTGTAATTGTGTGAATGTGGTTGAGTTGTGGTCATTTGGATGAGTGAAAATAAATTTGGCTTGTGAATATTGGAAAAATTGGTGACTTCTATTTTTGGATAAAAACTGATTTTTGACCAACTTCGGCAGTCCGTAACTTAGTTCTCGGGGTTAGAAATTCTTCAAAATTGAATTTTTATGAAAGTTCATTCAACGATCTTTCCAACGATTCAGAAATTGTTGAAAATGAAATTTTGTAGAAGAAGTTATGTGTGGCGGAAGTTTGAGCTTTAAAAATGAAATTCTGCAGCTTTTCAGACATAGTAAAATTTTTAAGAAAACGTACTCCGACTCGCACGCATGGCCGACACGCATGCGTCACTCACGTGTGCGCCTGCCGACGCGTACGCGTTGCTGTATTGATGCGAGTGCCCAGTAAAAAATCCAGAGAGTTGCGTTGTTACTGTGTTGGTTTTGTGCAAGGAGCACAAAACGCACCCACGCATACACGTGACTAACGCGTACGCGTCGCGCTACCTCTCTGCTTCCTATACGTGCGCATGGCCGACGCTCGCACGTCACTTCCTCTTTTCGGTTTCCACGCGTGCGCGTGGGTGACGCGCACGCGTGACCCTGTTTTCAACAAAAGTTGATTTTGAGTTTTTAAAGCCGAATTTCAGACTTCTAAACCTCTATTTTCATCCTCTAAGTCCTAAATCTTTATAGTATGCCTAGTAAAGAAAAGAAGCTAGGACATGTGGTAACTTGTGGATGAAGTAAAGTGAGAATCAATAATGAATGATGAGTAATGATTATTGTATGAGTTGCTAAGGATGATAGTGGGAGTGCTATGTACGCCATGAGCCGAAGGGCCGTGTTTGTTAGTGAATTATGGCTGGTTGTGTATTATATTGTGAGCCGGATGGCTGTGATAAATATTGGTTTATGGTGGAGTATGTATGCATATGATTGAATGAGATAGAGGTATCGGGTAAGAGGCCGTGGAAATGACCACGCGCTCCGGGTATATGATTAAGAAGTGTAGAGACGTTGGGAATGTATGGAAAATGAATTAATAAATTAATAATTATGATGGAAGTGGAATAATAATGAAAATAAACTTGAATTTGATTGTGATGTGCCTCTGGGTAAGATGCAGTGGTGTTATCTACTTGCTCCGGGTAAGAGACAAGGACACCGGGTAAGATACAGTGGTGTTATCCACTTGCTCCGGGTATGAATTATGAATGAATTGATGTATGAAAATGAATTGTAATGATAATGAAAATGTATTTTTGAATGTGAATTCTGGTAAGATGCAGTAGTGTTATCCACTTGCTCTGGGAGAGTTCGAGGCTTCGGGTAAGATGGAATGGCTGTGTTCTATTGCCACTTGCTCCGGGTCGAAAACTCTAATACCGCCTGGGTAAGAGGCAGTGGTGACGTTGTCCCCTGCTCCGGGTACGCGGGTAAGATGCAAGGGTTACGGCGTTGTCCCACTTGCTCCGTGTTTGGTGTTCCGTCCACGGTTACCTACCAGGACTTGTCTGGTTGGCTTTATAACCGACAGATGATATCATCAGCCATAGTGCAGGCATACATCATTTGCATATGCTTGAATTGTTTGGGTTTGCCTATTTGTTTTGGATTGCTATATCATATATGCTATGTTACCTGATTATGTGCTACTTATTCTACATGTACCTTATTGTGTATTACTTTCCTGTATTGCTTGTGTTTGTACAACTGAGAAGTCCCTCATGCTGGTGTCGGTTGACGCTGAAGCTGTTCTTGTGGAAATGGAATGATGATATGATTAATTTAAAATGATGATTATTGAATGAGGTAATTTAAGCTCCCTGGGTCACGTAGTGAAGTAATTTCACTTGCTCCAGGTAAGGATATGAAGTATTGATATAGAATTGCTGAGATAGAATAACTGGTGATGGTTTGACTTATGATTCTGATTTTGATTTGTTGGAGAGTTGGAAGGTTGGGAAACATGAGAGAGCGGAATTAGATTTAGCATCCCCTTATGACAGTTGCCTATTTATGGATTAGTGAGAATATAGGATGAATGTTGGGTGAAAGGAAGTTTAGGATCCTTAGTGAGTTTTTATTACAATGTATTGTATTTATTTGGCACTTTTACCATACTGGGAACCCATGGGTCGGGTGTTCTCATTCCGTATATATCTCTTGTTTTTCAGATACAGGTCCAGGTGCTTAGAAATGAGCTGTGGTTCATCTGAGAGACGGCAAAGATCTTTATGTTCTCTACTTTATATTTTGCTTAGAATCTCTCCACCTTTATTTGAAAAGCCTATATTATGTATTGAACTCTTTTGAACTCGCCTATAGAGGCTTGATGTATTTTGGGAGAGATAGGAAACTTCTGTTGTCAAACTGCTTTTACTCTGTATCCTAGTCGGCCTAAACTTCGTGGGTCGCGGCTAGTGGCTATTTATATATATCATATATCTATATTATGTTTTGATCTCATTCTTATATTTATACCACTATCGATACACGCTTTATCTTTTGTTGATACGTGAGTGTTACGCTTCGCGATTCTATTTTACTCCTTTTTCAGGCTTCTAGTTTAATACTTCCTTTCAATTATATTTTATATTATATATTACAATCCACCTTGAGAGTCGTACCACCTTAATATCGTTGACTTATGACTTGAGCATAAGGATTTGTATATTAGGGTGGTTCATGAGTTATACTTAACTATTACAGGATTTTCTTCCCAATACAAAGGGAAAATAGGTTCATCCTCATCATTCAAGAAAAAAGGTTGGACACCCTCTACATCTCAGACCTTAAAGAAGTCATTTTTAAAATCGTGGAAGAATTCATCAAAAATAGCAAAAACTTTCCTACCCTGAATAGCACAGAAAGAAAGCCAACCTTGTTTTTTAGAACTGAAGGGTTTGGTGAGCACAAAGAGATAAAAGAAGACTTTAAGGGAAGGTCGGACATCTAGTTCCTGACAAAGAATTTGATATATTTTTAAGAAACCCCAAGAATTGGGATGCAATTTGGTAGGGGTAACATTATAGAATTTAAGGAATTCGGACTCAAATTCGGAAAAAAGGAAAGGTAACCCCTAACTTCATGAAAAAATAATCATAGACATATATGAAATGCCGCTCTGACCTATCAAGTCGGGAAAAGCAGACCCTCTCCTCAGGGTCAACAACAACAATCTCGTAGTTTCTCTCATCCTTTTGACTCAAACATAACCTATGATGTCTGCAAAAGGCATCGGCATATTTGTTATCAATCACAGGAAAAGGGGGTAAGAACAGTTAAATCTACACATTTCAAGTCGAATGGAACCTTAGACGGCATATTGTGAACTACTGAACGAGATATACAAGCTACACCAACAATACAACAAAATAGAAATCCATCACTACAAATCAAACAAAATAAGACAAGCAATTATAAGATTGGGTCAATTTAAAAGGTCAACACTAACATCCCGAATGTAAAAAGAAGCAACACAAGCATTCACAAACTCAAAAGAGGTCGGGTCAACATTGTGAAACCCTCTCAGAGCACAGACAGTTATGCAATTCCTCTCACATATGGAAATGAGGCCATCTCCTATATGAAAATGGCATCATTTAGGGACAATATAGAACCCCACGTTTAGAATCACAAGTAACAATAAAAGAAAGCAAATCAAAACCCCAATCCTTCAATAACCCGAAATCAGATTCCAGAATGCGAAACTCCAAAATCAAAGTTACAAAACACAAGCAATATTTCAAAACCAGCATTCATTCACACATAGATACTACCAAGAACATGGAGAAAAAGCAGAAATCAAGAAAAGTTAGAATACAGGACCAACCTTGGATTAGTGCGAAAGTAATTAAAGAGCACTTCAAACGGCAATCCACGAACGATTCTCTCCGACATTGAAGCAAGACCTTTGAGAACCTTAAGATAAAGAAATCTTGAAAGGGGAAACAATTACATAAACAAATAATAGAGGAAGACAAAAATAAAGAAGTGAACATGTGATAAAAACGAAAAAAGGAAGAAAGGGAAAAGTGAAGTATTTATAAGACACAAGGGGCAAAAAAGATATTTTGCACCTCTCATTAATGACGCGCATGGATCCCAAGGAAATTGCAACATAACACACGCTGTGTGATAAACCACAATTTTAGGTTTCTTTTGGAATGAAATGAGTGGATTTTATCAACTTATCTTACATTTATTCACTAAAATAGCATGATTTCGTGATTTCTTTCTAAATTATGTTTAAGAGTAAAAACATGTTTTTTAAGCTCTTAAATTGATAAATTTAATTTACTTTAATTCTATTCGATACCTTGATGTATTTTTTGAGTGATTTTAGACTAAGGAGGCAAAGACTAGATTGAAAAAGTGAAGAAAAAGCATGCAAAGCGGAGAATTCATGAAGAAATGGAGTTTGGAGCATTTCATGGTCATGCCTTATGCGTACTCATGAATCTCAAATTGTGCGTACGCATGCCTCATGCGTACGCATGTTTTGGAATTTCGCGAACCGTGCGTATGCATGCCTCATGCGTACACATAACTGAAGGTCTTTTCAAAGCCAACTTCAGTTTCATTTAGAAATCCCCTATTTCAGGTGTAAACTATGACCTAATTTCAATATGCTGTTTTCTAAATCTGGAAATCCTGGTCATGTTTATTCTGGTTCCATTTTATTTTAAGAGCTAAAACTATGGTGTGATGTTAATGTCAGAGGTTTGGTCCTCTACGAGGTCATTCTTCGATAAAGTTTTTTGCTGTCATTATTGTAGACATTCATGCTAGCATCATTTTTGAATATTGTAGTTTTTTGGTTCATGTGTTTAGTGTTTTTATTCAAGACTCTTACATAAACTTGTTGAATAATGAAAAAAGGCATGAATATCAGCTCACAATATTACCTGTTATCTTTGTTTTGAAAATAAGTACCTGGTATGATTATTGAAAAAAATGTAAAACATTGAACAAACATGAGAAGTGAGATATAAGTAGGAAAGATAAAAAAGTCTGGTGACCACAAAGCATATCTGTTCTGTTATGTTCTGTTTGCAATTGGAGGGAGATTTAAGCTTTATAAATAAAGGGAGGGGGAGTGGAATATCATATTGGTGGGGATGTGTTTGTTAAAGACCATGTTATTTGGGGGCTGTAGGGCCATTTGGGTTAGTAAGTAAGAACTAAGAAGATGCACTGAAGCTTTTAGCTTAGTTTTCATTCAAAATTATTTAGTATTAACTCATTCATATAAAATGTTCACATTCTTTTATCCTTTTCTTTTTTGCATCTGATTGAGCCTTTTTTTATTTAGTGTTCACAGACATCTCTATCTTGTAGTAGAAACTGTATGTGTTAGAAAAAGGTGCTTGGCATCTAATGCTTTTCTTTAATTTTATGTTTTACCTTTTAATACATGCTAATCACATAGCAACAGCAAATTTGTGGTTCATAGCCACCAAATGCCTTCCAGCTTTGGTAAATTCAATCTTGTTGGTTTCCAATTCAAAATTACCTTGATGATGTTTGATAAATGTCCTAAAGAAATCTTAAAGTGTGTTTGGATTTCTTTTAAGACATGTCTCAGCCAACCCCAACTCAGGAATTGGTCGCCAAGGATCTTCATGGTTACGAATGGCGCTTTAAGCATATAGTTAGAGGTAAAGGACACAATGAATTTTCATTTGAGTTCTCTGGTTTTTTGTTCTTTGCTTCTAATTGGCTTAATGTTTCTCTAACCAGGTCAGCCACGCAGGCACTTGATCACAACTGGATGGAGTACTTTTGTAGCTTCGAAGAGATTAGTCGCTGGAGACCCCTTTGTGTTTCTGAGGATTAAATTTCATGTTTTCTTCATATGATTTAGAAAATTTATCTCCTCTACAATACAAGGCTTAATCTAAATAGATTTTGTGTATAGAGGACACAACGGAGAGTTACGTGTTGAACTGAGGCGTAGTACTCCTCAGCCAAGCAGCATGCCTTCATCTGTGATTTCAGTCAGAGCATGCATCTTGGAGTACTCGCAACTGCATCTCATGCTGTTGCAACTTAAACTCTTTTTGTTGTATATTACAAGCCAAGGTAGACATCATATTAGTTGCAAAAAAATGATTAAGAAAACTGTTCTGTTATTTCTGTTAGGTAAATTTAGTTGATGATTGTTGACAAAAGCTTTTTCCTTGCTTAGGAGGAGCCAATTCATTGTTGGCTTGAACAAGTATTTAGAGGCTACAAACCTTTGCTTTGAATATTTTGTATTATTAGTAGATTGAATTTAAACGAATATAAGTCTAAGTTTAGTTATTTATCTTGTCCTGAGTCTTTATGCTAGAGAATTATTTATTATTTTGATAAGTTTGTAAACTCGTTATCTAATATTTAGTATAAATTTTATTTTTATATTTAGAAATTTATTTATCTAATATTTTGTATAAATTTTATTTCTATATTTAAAGGTTTATTTGTATTAATTGTTTACTATTTTTCAAATAGAAAAAATAATTAAAAAAATATAAATATTAAAATCGACGGCAACATTGTCGCTTTTTAAATTTAAAATAGACAAAAAAATACAGACAAAGAATTTGTCGGTATCTAAATAATTAAATAGACGGCTCTTTTGTCGATTTTATTGAATCAAATATCGACAAAACTATTGTCGATTTTATATAATAATATCGACGGTAAAGTTGTCGATTTTATTAAGCAGGCAAATTTTCCAAACTCCTATTATAGACGAAAAGACTGTCAATTTTATTAGATTATTATCGACAGCTTGTCAAGCCGTCGATTTTATTGGACTTTTGAAAAATTAACAAGCTTAATAGCGACCACTTCCGCCATTGATTTTGCCGTCAATTTTTAATATTATCGACAGCTTAGCTGTCGATTTGGCTATCGATTTTAACAATATTTTTTTTAGTGATTATATTAATTGATATAATTCTAATTCTCATTCATTATGGAAGAATTTAAAAATAATACACACGTTAAGGATGACAAATTCATAATAATAATAATAATAATAATAATAATAATAATAATAATAATAATAATAATAATAATAGAAAAGAATTTCACTGCACAGACATTATATTCTAAAAAAGCAAAACGTATTTTACAAAGGATTAAGATAACAATAATAAAAAATTAAAAATTAAACATAAATTTATAATTTTAATTGTCAAAAATTTAAATTAATATCAATAATTATTTTTTATAATTATTTTTATACTATTAAAAGCTATATAATGTTTTTTTTATGAGTCTAAATCTGAGAGTCAAAGTATTTTTTTTTTAATTTGTTATTCTTTTTTGACTACTTTATAGAATAAGAATGTATTTTTCGTTCCTTGTAAAACCCGGTTAATTAACGGCTAATTAACCCATAAATGAGAAATTATTCTGGAAAGCCTAAAATGTGATTTTATGGCTAAATGTGATAGAGGAGATTGAGACGAGAATTTTGGTACCAATTTTATAGAATTCGGACCAAGATTGGACCGAACGGGCCAAACCGGGCCAATTGGACCCAAAGTGGGCCCTTGGCCCAACATAACTTAACCAAAACCGTAGTTTTCAGCACTCTCTCTCCTCATTTGTTACACACACAAGCTGAAATTTGAGAGAAAGGGAGAAGAACACTCTCTCAAGTTCTCTCCCTTGGTTGATCTTCAAACCACCATAACTTTTGATCTAGAGCTCCGATTGCCGCCCCGTTTGCAGCCACGCGTTCACCGCGGAGAGCTCTACAAAACCCATACAACCAATCTTGAGGTAAGCCACGTGTTGCTGTTCGAAATCTCAGCCCTTATTTTCGAGTTTCATGGGTGAAATGTTGAGATTTTGGGTTCTTTGATGTTATAGGACCCAACTCTCTTGAAGGAGAAGGTTAATCTTGTCTCCTTAGACCTTGGGTGTGGTAAGGTTCTCAACCCTAGTGTATTTTGTTGTTTTATGATGCTTGGGTTTTGAGATGTTGTGTATGGGTATGATGGTTGTGGCTTAGGTTGTGTGTGTGTGGATATTAGAGCTTGATTGGTGATTTTGAAAAGCTTGGAAAGGGCTTGGTGGTGAAAAATCTGTTCTTGGAGGTATTGAGGCCTTGAGAGCTTGTGGATAAGTGGTTTGGAAGTGCTCCGGGTGAGCTTGGAAAAATCGGCTAAGGTATGGTTTCGGTTTCCCATATCTAATATGTAATGTGGTAGGAAATACTTAGGCTAGAGGCCCTAAGATAGGCATTGAATGGTTGATGTTGTTGAATGATTGAGATATATGATGTGGTCATATATGTGATGATGTTTAATGATGCCTTGATGGTATGATGTATGAGAAATATGCATGTTGTGATATATGCTTGATGATTGGTTATGGTTGAATTGTGGGTTGAACCATGTTTATGGTGAGTATGATGTTGATTGTGTACAATGATGATTTATTGGAATTGGTGTTGTTGAGAATTGGCATGAGTTAGAGTATATGATATGTCAATATGTTTGAGTTTGAGCCACTTGGGTGAAGTGGGTTAGAATGATGAGATAGTGATTCTGTAATTTGTGGTAAAGTGTCAATGTGTGAGTTGAGGAGGCTTGATGTTGAATTTGACATATTTTGATTGATTTCAAAGAAAAGGGATGAAAATGGCATGTTTTGATTGATTTTGAAAAGAGTTGGAAATGGCTTATTTTGAAAATGGCACTTTGTGGTTTTTATGAAAAATATGGTTTTTGGGCATACTTTGGTGGGACATAACTTGGACTACGGATCTCTGTCTTGTGCCAAATCTATTTAGAAATGAAATTGGATCCGGGATGTCCATGCCGTTCGAAGAACGGGTGAAAAACGATTTAAAATGAGAAAGTTATGTCCGTTGGAAGATTGGGGTTTAAATTGGTAAATTCTGCAGCTTTTAACTTAGAAAATTTTTAGCAGAATGACCCCTTGCGCGTGGGCGCACTTGGCGCGTGCGCGCCGTTCTTCCCGAAAATGCCATACACGCGTACGCGTGATGTGCGCGGGCGCGCTGTTGGTGCTGCACCCAATGCCCAGCCATTTTCCAGAGAGTTATGCCAGAACTGTGCCAGTGTTGTGCCTGGGGCACGAGAACACCCACGCGTACGCGTGGTTGACGCTTGCGTGTCGATTGGCAAATGTTTAATCCACGCGTTAGCGTGCATGACGCTTGCGCGTCGATGAAGTTTTGAGGCCATTCACGCGTGCGCGTGGAGTGCGCGTACGCGTGGACCTATTTTCATCCCAAAGTTGGTTTTTGAGTTTTAAAGGCCAAATTTCATACTTCTAAGCCTCCTATCTCACCACTTATATCTTAAATCATTATGATATGCCTAGCTATGAGAGGAGAAGCTAGTGGATGTGGTAACTTGCGAGTGAAGCAAGGGAAAATGAATAATCAATGAGGATCATTGATGATTATGTGAGATGTGGAGGATGGTGGTGGAAGTGCTTGTTATGCCATTGGCCGAAGGGCCGTAATTGTTTATGAATTGGCTGGTTCTGGATTGAACCGTGAGCCGGAATAGCTGTGTATGCTATGGATATTGGCTGGTTCTGGATTTAACCATAGGCCGGAATGACTGATATGGATGTTGATCCATGGATGAGAATTCATGCATGTTTATGCTGAATTATTGATAATTGTGATTTGCACTTCCACTATCGGAGTTACGGGTTTTCCTGGGTAGTAGCAGTGGCTAGCCACCACGTGATCCAGGTTGAGACTTGATACTCTTTTGACCCTATGTCATAAGTGTGGCCGGGCACTGTGAAAGACCCGGATGAGCTCGCCCCCGTATATATTCACCAGTGAGGGTGATGGATATAGATCATGATTATGATCAAGTTTATGACGAGTATAACTCGAGTTGGGGATGCATGACAGAGGGACAGTCCAATGGTTAGCTACCAGGACTTGTCGGGTTGGCTCTATAACCGACAGATGATATCATCGGCCACTAGGGACAGGCATTCATCATATGCATACTATGTGAATTGTTTGAGATTGCCTATTTGACTGCATATTACTTGCTAATTGTCTAAATGCCTTAACTGCTCCTATTTGTATATTCCTTGCTTGATATAACTGTGTTTGCTATATTATACTCCTGCTGGTGGGTGGGAGGTCTGAAGGAATTGGAAAGGGAAGTATTAGTTAGACTGAAGAATCTTTAGTCAGATGCCCTTTATGGTTTGTAAGCTTTGATATTATCTGGAGGAAGTTTTAGGATTGCCTTCGGCTTTCCTCTATTATTATGTATTATATATGTGGAAGCTGCTACCATGCTGGGGACCTCTGGTTCTCACCCATGCGGATTTTGTGGTTTTCAGATGCAGGACGTGAGGTTTCTCGCTGAGGCATGCTGGAGACTTCTAGAATTACGAAGATCCTTTGTTCTCGGGGCTATGTTTTGGTTTATATGTTTCGCTTAGATACTTTTATCTCCATTAAATAATACAAACTGTGATGACTCCTCTTATGGGAGAATTTTGGAGAATAAGTTTTATGTATTGGTGTCCCTTTGGGTTTCCTTGGGGTTTCCTTATTTTTAACATATGTATATATTGTTATGCTCGGACCGGTTATCTTCGCAGCCGGATCTTGAGTCTTGATATTCCTATTTTTGACACTCCTTTGTATATATATAATCACGCGTTGGTTATCCTTGTTCGTTACGTTATCGATCGGAGTGTTACGCTTTCGAGTTGCGGTTTTTGTTTACCCCTTTTTCTACAAAGGCTCCTAGTTATAATCAATCATTCATACTACTATATGTACTAAACTTTTATTTTAGAGGTCGTAATACCTTGCCATCTTTGAATTATGACTTAAGCATAAGACTCTGTATGGTAGGGTGTTACATTATGGTATCAGAGCAGTTCGTTCCTGTAGAGCCTGAGGGATGGATTGAGTATGCTTCTGTGCATTCTCTGTGTGTGTGTGTTATGTGCTATTAGTATATCTGCTTGATATATTTGGCATAAACGTTCATGAGCATGCATTTGGGACTTTGAAGCACTAGACTTCCGATATTGAGACTGATCAACTTAATATCGATTGTTTGGTGTGTATAGGAACCAGATGGCGCCTCGTGGACGCGGTAGAGGTAGTGCGAGAGGTCGTACGAATGCTCGTGCACCGGAGAATAACCCTAATGACCCGGTGAACTTTATGACTGCGTTAGAGAACATGGCTGCTGCTATGCAAGCCACTGCTGAGGATCTTGGTTAACAGATGAACAACCATGGTAATGATGGAGGTGGAGTTCATGGCCCGATGACGTTGGCAAACTTTTTGAAGGTTAATCCACCTATGTTCAAGGGAACTACTAGTCCGACTGAGGCCGATACATGGTTTCAGGCTATAGAGCGAGCGCTGCAAGCGCAAGTGGTGCCTGAAGGACAGCGTGTCGAGTTTGCTACCTATATGCTTGTCGGTGAAGCATCTCATTGGTGGCAAGGTATCCGACGTCTTTTGCAGCAGGGTGATGACTATATCATCTGGAATGTTTTTCAAGAAGAGTTCTATAAGAAGTACTTTCCGACTTCTGCTAGGACGGCTAAGGAACTTGAATTGTTACAGCTGAAACAGGGTACTATGTCCATATCAGAGTATACTGACAAGTTTGAGGAGCTGTTCAGGTTCTTTCGTATGTGCCAAGGGACTCCGGTGGAATATGAGGAATGGAAGTGTGTTAAGTATGAAGGAGGACTCCGGAGTGACATTTTCAGTTCAGTGGGACCAATGGAGATTAGGACTTTCTCCGAGTTGGTAAACAAGTGTAGGGTTGCTGAAGAGTGTGTGAAGAGGGCAACCGCTGAGAAAGGGAGTCAAAAGGGATTGTTCCCACAGAACCGGGGAAAGAGCTTTGCACCTAGAGGTCCGTCTTTCAAGAGAGGAAGCTCTTTTAGGAGGCCCCACAACAACAACAACTCCCAAGGGAAGAAGTTTGGGAAGCAGCCTTAGAATGATCAAGCTTGTACTAGATGTGGGAGTCACCATCCGGGAGCTCCATGCAAGGCCGGATGGGGTTTGTGCTACACTTGTGGAAAGGCAGAGCATAAAGCTGTAAATTGTCCTGAGAAGCAGAAACAAGGTGCTGGAAAGGCACAACAGACTGGTCGGGTGTTCACCACTTCAGCTGTAGGAGCTGAGGGATCCGAGACACTTATTCGAGGTAACTGTGAAATGGCTGGACAAACTTTAAATGCTTTATTTGATTCGGGAGCATTGCATTCATTCATTGCATTTGAGAAAGCCATGAGTTAGGGTTGAAGATTGTAACTTTAGGTTATGATCTAAGGGTGTACAACGCTACCCATGAAGCCATGGTAACTAGGCTAGGGTGCCCGGAAGTTTCCTTTAGGTTCAAGCAGCGTGATTTTGTTCATAATTTAATCTGCTTGCCGATGATCGGTCTCGATCTTATCTTGGGATTGGACTGGTTATCTAAGAACCATGTTCTGCTAGATTGTTCTACAAAGTCGGTGTACTTTATGCCGGAAGATACTGAAGGGCCGGTCGTGGTAAATAATTATTACTTGAATTTGATGATGGTGAACTGTTCTGAAACCGAATGTCAGGGCATCATGTTGTTAACCGCGGGCGTTTCGGGTGATGACCAAAGGTTGGAACAGATTCCGGTTGTGTGTGAGTTTCTGGAAGTGTTTCCCGAGGATATTGATGAGTTTCCACCTAACCGAGAGGTTGAGTTTGCTATTGAATTGGTGCCCGGGGCGGGACCAATCTCAAGTGCTCCTTATAGGATGTCACCATTAGAGATGAACGAGCTAAAGTCTCAGTTAGAGGATTTGTTGGGAAAGAATTTTATACGACCAAGCGTCTCTCCGTGGGGTGCTCCAGTGTTACTGGTGAAGAAGAAGGATGGGAGTATGCGGCTTTGTGTGGATTACAGGCAGCTGAACAAGGTTACAATAAAGAATAAGTACCCATTGCCGAGAATTGATGATCTCATGGATCAGTTACAAGGAGCTGGAGTTTTCTCCAAGATCGATTTGCGATCCGGTTATCACCAGATAAGGGTGAGGGGTGAGGATATCCCTAAGACCGCTTTCAGGACTCGTTATGGTCATTACGAGTACACTGTAATGTCTTTTGGGTTGACGAATGCTCCTGCAGTGTTTATGGATTACATGAATAGAGTTTTCCGTCCGTTTTTGGATAAATTCGTTGTTGTCTTCATTGATGACATACTGATTTATTCCAAGACTGAAGAAGAGCATGCGGAACACTTGAGGACCGTGTTGCAGATTCTAAAGGAGAAGAAACTCTATGCAAAACTATCGAAGTGTGAGTTTTGGAAGAGTGAGGTGAAGTTTTTGGGCCATGTGGTGAGTAAGAAGGGAATAGCTGTAGATCCAACTAAGGTGGAGGCTGTGATGGATTGGAAGCAACCAACCACCGTAACAGAGGTAAGGAGTTTTCTGGGTTTAGCTGGCTATTACCGAAGGTTTATCAAAGGCTTTTCACAGATAGCTTTGCCAATGACAAAGTTAACTCGCAAAGACACTCCGTTTGTTTGGACTCCTGAGTGCGAGGAGAGCTTTCAGACATTGAAGAAAAAGTTGACCACTGCACCTGTGTTAGTGTTACCCGAGCCGAATGAGCCATTTGAGGTGTATTGTGATGCCTCATTGAAGGGTCTAGGGTGCGTGCTAATGCAGCATCGTAATGTGGTGGCGTATGCCTCACGACAGTTGAGACCTCATGAAGTTAGTTACCCTACGCACGATTTTGAACTCGCTGCGGTTGTGTTGCCTTGAAGGTGTGGAGGCATTATCTCTATGGGGTTAAGTTCCAAGTTTTCTCTGATCATAAGAGCTTGAAATACCTCTTTGATCAGAAAGAGCTTAATATGAGGCAGAGAAGGTGGATGGAATTGTTAAAGGACTACGACTTCGAGTTGCATTACCATCCGGGAAAGGCGAACGTAGTGGCGGATGCGTTAAGTCAGAAGTCGTTATATGCGGCTTGGGTGATGCTTCAAGAGGAGAAATTGCTCAAGGGATTTGAGAGTCTAAAAATCGGTGCTCGAGAAGTATCCGGAACCTTGTGTTTGAGCCGATTAGAAATCTCAAGTGACTTTAAGTCCGAACTCCTAAAGGCTCATCAAAATGATGAAGCGTTATGGAAGGTGTTACCAGCTATTGAGCAAGGAAAACGGTGGAGAGTGTCGGAAGAAAAAGATGGGTTATGGAGATTCAAGGATAGGATCATTGTGCCGGATGTTGGCACTTTGAGGCAAGATATTTTAAAGGAGGCACACAAAAGCGGATTCTCCATTCACCCGGGAAGTACTAAGATGTACCATGATTTAAAGGCGATGTTTTGGTGGCCGGGTATGAGGAATGATGTGGCGGAATATGTTTCAAAGTGCTTAACTTGTCAAAAGGTAAAGATTGAACATCAAAGACCTTCCGGGATGTTGCAACCTTTAGAGATTCCACAATGGAAGTGGGAAAGTATTGCAATGGACTTTGTGTCAGGATTGCCAAGGACTAGGGCTGGTTTTGATGCTATTTGGGTGATTGTGGACCGATTGACGAAGTCAGCTCACTTTTTGCCCATTCGGATGACTTACACCATTGAGGAGCTAGCACGGTTATACATAAAGGAGATTGTGAGACTTCATGGTGTACCTGCTACTATAATCTCTGATAGAGATCCTCGTTTCACTTCAAGGTTTTGGGGTGCATTTCAGAAAGCTTTTGGAACCCGATTAAGCTTGAGCACGGCTTACCATCCTCAAACCGATGGTCAATCTGAGAGGACGATCCAAACACTAGAGGATATGTTGAGAGCTTGTGTTTTGGACCAACCGGCGAGTTGGGATCGGTATATGCCATTAGTGGAGTTTGCATACAATAATAGCTATCATGCGAGCATTGGAATGGCTCCGTATGAGGCCTTGTATGGGAGGAGATGTCAGTCTCCACTATGTTGGTATGAAGCTGGAGAGAAAAGCTTGTTAGGGCCGAAAATGATAGCTGAGACTACTGAACAAGTCAAGAAAATCCGTGATAGGATGCTTACGGCGTAGAGTCGTCAAAAGAGTTACGCCGATTAGAGGCGAAAGCCCTTAGAATTTGAGGAAGGAGAGCATGTTTTCCTTAAGGTTACTCCGACCACGGGAGTAGGTAGGGCGATTAAGGCAAAGAAGTTGAATCCTCGATACATTGGTCCATTTCAAATCCTGGAGAGGATTGGACCGGTGGCGTATCGAATGGCTCTACCACCTCATCTTTCGAACCTGCACGACGTGTTTCACGTGTCGCAGCTTCGGAAGTACACCCCTGATGCTAGCCATGTGTTAGAACCTGAGTCGGTTCAGTTAAGGGAAGATTTGACGCTTCCAGTGGCTCCGGTCAGAATCGATGATACTAGTATCAAACGGTTGCGTGGAAAAGAGGTTTCATTAGTCAAAGTGGCTTGGAGTCGAGGCGATGTTGAGGAACACACTTGGGAACTTGAGTCTGAGATGCGAACGGACTATCCGCATTTATTCTCAGGTAATTGCATTTGAATTTTGTGGGCAAAATTCCCAATTAGGTGGGTAGAATGTAAAACCCGGTTAATTAACGGCTAATTAACCCATAAATGAGAAATTATTCTGGAAAGCCTAAAATGTGATTTTATGGCTAAATGTGATAGAGGAGATTGAGACGAGAATTTTGGTACCAATTTTATAGAATTCGGACTAAGATTGGACCGAACGGGCCAAACCGGGCCAATTGGACCCTAAGTGGGCCCTTAGTCCAACATAACTTAACCAAAACCCTAGTTTTCAGCACTCTCTCTCCTCATTTGTTACACACACAAGCTGAAATTTGAGAGAAAGAGAGAAGAACACTCTCTCAAGTTCTCTCCCTTGGTTGATCTTCAAACCACCATAACTTTTGATCTAGAGCTCCGATTGCCGCCCCGTTTGCGGCCACGCGTTCACCGCGGAGAGCTCTAAAAAACTCATACAACCAATCTTGAGGTAAGCCACGTGTTGCTGTTCGAAATCTCAGCCCTTATTTTCGAGTTTCATGGGTAAAATGTTGAGATTTTGGGTTCTTTGATGTTATAGGACCCAACTCTCTTGAAGGAGAAGGTTAATCTTGTCTCCTTAGACCTTGGGTGTGGTAAGGTTCTCAACCCTAGTGTATTTTGTTGTTTTATGATGCTTGGGTTTTGAGATGTTGTGTATGGGTATGATGGTTGTGGCTTAAGTTGTGTGTGTGTGGATATTGGAGCTTGATTGGTGATTTTGAAAAGCTTGGAAAGGGCTTGGTGGTGAAAAATCTGTTCTTGGAGGTATTGAGGCCTTGAGAGCTTGTGGATAAGTGGTTTGGAAGTGCTCCGGGTGAGCTTGGAAAAATCGGCTAAGGTATGGTTTCGGTTTCCCATATCTAATATGTAATGTGGTAGGAAATACTTAGGCTAGAGGCCCTAAGATAGGCATTGAATGGTTGATGTTGTTGAATGATTGAGATATATGATGTGGTCATATATGTGATAATGTTTAATGATGCCTTGATGGTATGATGTATGAGAAATATGCATGTTGTGATATATGCTTGATGATTGGTTATGGTTGAATTGTGGGTTGAACCATGTTTATGGTGAGTATGATGTTGATTGTGTACAATGATGATTTATTGGAATTGGTGTTGTTGAGAATTGGCATGAGTAAGAGTATATGATATGTCAATATGTTTGAGTTTGAGCCACTTGGGTGAAGTGGGTTAGAATGATGAGATAGTGATTCTGTAATTTGTGGTAAAGTGTCAATGTGTGAGTTGAGGAGGCTTGATGTTGAATTTGACATATTTTGATTGATTTCAAAGAAAAGGGATGAAAATGGCATGTTTTGATTGATTTTGAAAAGAGTTGGAAATGGCTTATTTTGAAAATGGCACTTTGTGGTTTTTATGAAAAATATGGTTTTTGGGCATACTTTGGTGGGACATAACTTGGACTACGGATCTCTGTCTTGTGCCAAATCTATTTAGAAATGAAATTGGATCCGGGATGTCCATGCCGTTCGAAGAACGGGTGAAAACGATTTAAAATGAGAAAGTTATGTCCGTTGGAAGATTGGGGTTTAAATTGGTAAATTCTGCAGCTTTTAACTTAGAAAATTTTTAGCAGAATGACCCCTTGCGCGTGGACGCACTTGGCGCGTGCGCGCCGTTCTTCCCGAAAATGCCATACACGCGTACGCGTGATGTGCGCGGGCGCGCCGATGGTGCTGCACCCAATGCCCAGCCATTTTCCAGAGAGTTATGCCAGAACTGTGCCAGTGTTGTGCCTGGGGCACGAGAACACCCACGCGTACGCGTGGTTGACGCTTGCGCGTCGTTTGGAAAATGTTTAATCCACGCGTTAGCGTGCATGACGCTTGCGCGTCGATGAAGTTTTGAGGCCATTCACGCGTGTGCGTGGAGTGCGCGTACGCGTGGACCTGTTTTCATCCCAAAGTTGATTTTTGAGTTTTAAAGGCCAAATTTCATACTTCTAAGCCTCCGATCTCACCACTTATATCTTAAATCATTATGATATGCCTAGCTATGAGAGGAGAAGCTAGTGGATGTGGTAACTTGCGAGTGAAGCAAGGGAAAATGAATAATCAATGAGGATCATTGATGATTATGTGAGATGTGGAGGATGGTGGTGGAAGTGCTTGTTATGCCATTGGCCGAAGGGCCGTAATTGTTTATGAATTGGCTGGTTCTGGATTGAACCGTGAGCCGGAATAGCTGTGTATGCTATGGATATTGGCTGGTTCTGGATTGAACCGTGAGCCGGAATTGCTGTGTATGCTATGGATATTGGCTGGTTATGGATTTAACCGTGAGCCGGAATGGCTGATATGGATGTTGATCCATGGATGAGAATTCATGCATGTTTATGCTGAATTATTGATAATTGTGATTTGCACTTCCACTATCGGAGTTACGAGTTTCCCTGGGTAGTAGCAGTGGCTAGCCACCACGTGCTCCAGGTTGAGACTTGATACTCTTTTGACCCTATGTCATAAGTGTGGCCGGGCACTGTGAAAGACCCGGATGAGCTCGCCCCCGTATATATTCACCAGTGAGGGTGATGGATATAGATCATGATTATGATCAAGTTTATGACGAGTATAACTCGAGTTGGGGATGTGGTGCGCGAAATTGTGAACAATACTTTTCACAACTCTCATAATCCCCGGTCATGAACCCCAAAAACTTGGTAGCTCAGTACCATGGCATTACACAACTTCGCACAACTAACCAGCAAGTGCACTGGGTTGTCCAAGTAATAAACCTTACGCGAGTAAGGGTCGATCCCACGGAGATTGTTAGTATGAAGCAAGCTATGGTCATCTTGTAAATCTTAGTCAGGCAAACTCAAATGGATATGATGATGAACGAAAATAAACATAAAGGTAAAGATAGAGGTACTTATGTAATTCATTGGTAGGAACTTCAGATAAGCGCATGAAGATGCCTTCCCTTCCGTCTCTCTGCTTTCCTACTGTCTTCATCCAATCCTTCTTACTCCTTTCCATGGCAAGCTTATGTAGGGTTTCACCATTGTCAGTGGCTACCTCCCATCCTCTCAGTGAAAACGTCGCCTATGCTCTGTCACAGGATGGGTAATCATCTGTCAGTTCTCGGTCAGGCCGGAATAGAATCCAGCGATTCTTTTGCATCTGTCACTAACACCCCGCCTGCTAGGAGTTTGAAGCACGTCACAGTCATTCAATCATTGAATCCTACTCAGGATACCACAGACAAGGTTAGACCTTCCGGATTCTCTTGAATGCCGCCATCAGTTCTCGCCTATACCACAAAGACTCTGATCTCACGGAATGGTTGGCTCGGTTGTCAGGCGAGCACTCGGTTGTCAGGCGATCAACCATGCATCGTGCAATCAGGAATCCAAGAGATATTCACCCAATCGAAGGTAGAACGGAGGTGGTTGTCAGTCACACGTTCATAAGTGAGAATGATGATGAGTGTCACGGATCATCACATTCATCAAGTTGAAGAACAAGTGATATCTTAGAACAAGAACAAGCGGAATTGAATGGAAGAACAATAGTAATTGCATTAATACTCGAGGTACAGCAGAGCTCCACACCTTAATCTATGGTGTGTAGAAACTCCACCGTTGAAAATACATAAGTACAGGGTCTAGGCATGGCTGAATGGCCAGCCTCCCAATGATCTAAGATAGCATGAAAATGAAGATAGCTACCAAAGTCTGCAAATACAATAGTAAAAGGTCCTACTTATAGAGAACTAGTAGCCTAAGGTTTACATAAATGAGTAAATGACATAAAATCCATTTCCGGGCCCACTTGGTGTGTGCTTGGGCTGAGCAATGAAGCATTTTCGTGTAGAGACTCTTCTTGGAGTTAAACGCCAGCTTTAGTGCCAGTTTGGGCGTTTAACTCCCATTTTGGTGCCAGTTCCGGCGTTTAACGCTGGAATTCCTGAGGGTGACTTTGAACGCCGGTTTGGGCCATCAAATCTTGGAAAAAGTATGGACTATCATATATTGCTGGAAAGCCCAGGATGTCTACTGTTCAACGCCGTTGAGAGCGCGCCAATTGAGCTTCTGTAGCTGCAGAAAATCCACTTCGAGTGCAGGGAGGTCAGAATCCAACAGCATCTGCAGTCCTTTTTAGTCTCTGAATCAGATTTTGCTCAGGTCCCTCAATTCAGCCAGAAAATACTGAAACAAGAAAAAACACAAACCAAGTAAAGTCCAGAAAAGAATAAAAAAACAAAAAAAAACTAAAAATAACTAGATCATACAAAAAACTAAAAACAATGCCAAAAGCGTAAATATCCGTCATCACAACACAAATTAAATGTTGCTGTCCTCAAGCAACTGAAAATAAATAAGATAAAAAGAAAGAATATGCAATGAATCCAAAACATTAGAGACAGTATAATTAGATGGGGGCTTTAGCTTTTGCTCAATAGTTTTGCATTCACTTATCTTTGAAATCAGAATGATGCTCTTAGGAACTTAGAACCAGATAGTGTTAATGATCTCCTAGTAAAGTAGATATTCTGAACATAGCTACTTATTGAGTCTGGCGGGCCCAAGCACTCGTCTCCAGTATTACCACGATACATACATCACAGACACATAATTGGGTGAACCTTTTCAGATTGTGACTCAGCTTTGCTAGAGTCCCAACTAGAGGTGTCCAGGGTTCTTAAGCACACTCTATTGCTTGGATCACAACTTTATTTCTTTTTCTTTTCTCTTTTCTTTTTTTTTCTTTTTTTTTCGATTTTTTTTCATTGCTTTTTCTGCTTCAAGAATCATTTTTATGATTTTCAGATCCTCAGTAACATGTTCCTTTTTCATCATTCTTTCAAAGCCAACATTCATGAACCACAAATTCAAGATACATATGCACTGTTTAAGCATACATCAGAAAACAAAAATATTGCCACCACATCAAAATAATTAAACTAATAAATAAATAGCAATTTTTCTTCATTTAGCCGACAAAATAGGATCATAGGACATATAACTTTACATAAACTAAACAAAGAAAAAACACAAACATAGATAACAAAGCCATAAAATTCAAAAACAGAAGAATAAAGAACAAGGAATAAGAATGGTCACCTAGGATGCGGCCTTCTTCCTTGAAACTATGGAGTCTTGAGCTCCTCAATGCTCTTTGCTTTGTTGCTCCTCTCTCTATGATCCTTTGATT
>NC_092040.1:89342457-89402517 GCF_003086295.3 Arachis hypogaea
AAAGTGGTTTGAATTTGAATGGTGAGGTAGTGGGTTTATGAAGGATGGATGTGAGTGAGGGTGTTAAAGCTGTGGGTGATTGGTGGGGGAGAGAGTGTGGTGGGGGTGTGGGTAAGCTGAGTTCAGAATCCTGCCAATCAAGCAAAATGTTTTGTCTGTTTAACGCCGGCTGGTGCCCTTGGCTAACGCAGTTTCATCTGGCGTTAACGCCAGTTTGGTGCTTTCTGGCGTTAAACCCCAAGGCAATGGTAAACCCCCAGCTACCTCACTGCGTTTAAACCCAGTGTCTCCAGGTGTATTTTTCTTCTGTTTTTTCTTTTTTGCTTTTTTCATTGATTTGTGACTTCTCATGATCATCAACCTACAAAAAAGAGAAAATAACAAAGGAAAATAGTTAATTATAAACATTGGGTTGCCTCCCAACAAGTGCTTCTTTAATGTCATTAGCTTGACAGAGGATCTCATGGAGCCTCAGAAATGCTCAGAGCTATGTTGGAACTCCCAACACCAAACTTAGAGTTTGAATGTGGGGTTCAACACCAAACTTAGAGTTTTGTGGCTCCTAAACCAAACTTAGAGTTTGACTGTGGGGCTCTGTTTGGCTCTGTTTGAGAGAAGCTCTTCATGCTTCCTCTCCATAGTGATAGAGGGATATCCTTGAGCCTTAAACACCAATGATTCTTCATTCACTTGAATGATCAACTCTCCTCTATCAACATCAATCACAGCCTTTGCAGTGGCTAGGAAGGGTCTGCCAAGGATGATGGACTCATCCATGCACTTCCCAGTCTCTAGGACTATGAAATCAGTAGGGATGTAATGGTCTTCAACTTTAACCAGAACATCCTCTACAAGTCCATGGGCTTGTTTTCTTGAATTGTCTGCCATCTCTAGTGAGATTTTGCAGCTTGCATCAGAGATCTAACTTCTCCATTACAGAGAGGGGCATGAGGTTTACATTGACCCTAAGTCACCAGGCTTCTTGAAGTCATGGTGCTATGGTAAAGGTATTGAACTTCCCAGATCTGTCTCTTTTGAGGCAGTTTCTGCTTAGACAATCATCCAGTTCTTTGGTGAGCAAAGGGGTTCATCCTCCATGTCTCATTTCCAAATAACTTGTATTTAGCTTCATGATTGCTCCAAGGTATTTAGCAACTTGCTCTTCAGTGACATACTCATCCTCTTCAGAGGAAGAATACTCATCAGAGCTCATGAATGGCAGAAGTAAGTCCAATGGAATCTCTATGGTCTCAGTTTGAGCCTCAGATTCCCATGGTTCCTCATTAGGGAACTCATTGGAGGCCAGTGGACGCCCAGTGAGGCCTTCCTCAATGGCGTTCACTGTCTCTTCTTCCTCCCAAAATTCGGCCATGTTGATGGCCTTGCACTCTCCTTTGGATTTCTTCTGTATGCTTGGAGAGTACTAGGAGGAGTTCAGTAATCTTCTTGCTCAGCTGACACACTTGTCCTTCCAAATTTTAATGGAGGACCTTGTTTCAGTCATGAAACTTTGAGTGGTTTTGATCAGATCAGAGACCATGGTTGCTAAGTCAGAGGTATTCTGCTTAGAACTCTCTGTCTGTTGCTGAGAAGATGATGGAAAAGGCTTGCTATTGCTAAACCTGTTTCTTCCACCATTATTGTTGTTGAAACCTTGTTGAGGTCTCTGTTGATCCTTCCATGAAAAATTTGGATGGTTTCTCCATGAAGGATTATAGGTGTTTCCATAGGGTTCTCCCATGTAATTCACCTCTTCTATTGAAGGATTCTCAGGATCATAAGCTTCTTCCTCAGATGAAGCTTCCTTAGTACTGCTTGGTGCATTTTGCATTCCAGACAGACTTTGAGAAATCATATTGACTTGTTGGGTCAATATTTTGTTCTGTGCCAATATGGCATTCAGAGTGTCAATCTCAAGAACTCCTTTCTTCTGACTAGTCCCATTGTTCACAGGATTTCTCTCAGAAGTGTACATGAATTGGTTATTTGCAACCATTTCAATCAGTTCTGAGCTTCAGTAGGCGTCTTCTTCAGATGAAGAGATCCTCCTGCTGAGCTATCCAAAGACATCTTGGATAGTTCAGAGAGACCATCATAGAAAATACCTATGATGCTCCATTCAGAAAGCATATCAGAAGGACACTTTCTGATTAATTGTTTGTATCTTTCCCAAGCTTCATGGAGGGATTCTCCTTCCTTCTGTCTGAAGGTTTGGACTTCCACTCTAAGCTTACTCAATTTTTGAGGTGGAAAGAACTTTGCCAAGAAGGCATTGACTAGCTTTTCCCAAGAGTCCAGGCTTTCTTTAGGTTGAGAATCCAACCATGTTCTAGCTCTGTCTCTTACAGCAAAAGGGAATAGCATAAGTCTGTAGACCTCAGGGTCAACCCCATTAGTCTTGACAGTGTCACAGATTTGTAAGAACTCAGCCAAAAACTGATGAGGATCTTCCAGTGGAAGTCCATGAAACTTGCAATTCTGTTGCATTAGAGAAACTAATTGAGGCTTAAGCTCAAAGTTGTTTGCTCCAATGGCAGGGATAGAGATGCTTCTCCCATAGAAATCGGAGTAGGTGCAGTAAAGTCACCCAGCACCTTCCTTGCATTGTTGGCATTGTTGTTTTCAGCTGCCATGTGTTCTTCTCCTTTGAAGAATTCGGTCAGGTCCTCTAAAGAGAGTTGTGCTTTGGCTTCTCTCAGCTTTCTCTTCAAGGTCCTTTCAGGTTCAGGATCAGCCTCAACAAGAATGCCTTTGTCTTTGCTTCTGCTCATATGAGAGAGAAGAGAACAAGAAATGTGGAATCCTCTATGTCAAAGTATAGAGATTCCTTGAAGTGTCAGAGGAAAAGAAGAGTAGAAGACAGAAGTAGAAAATTCGAACTTGTCAAAGGAGATGGAGTTCGAATTTTGCATTAAGGAATAGTGTTAGTCCATAAATAGAAGGATGTGAGAAGAAGGGAAGTGATTTTCGAAAATTAAGTAAAAATTTGAAAACATTTTTGAAAGACATTACTTAATTTTCGAAAACCAAGAGTGGGAAAGAGATCAAGTGATTTTTGAAAAAGATTTTGAAATTAGAAATCAAAAAGATATGATTGAAAACTTATTTTGAAAAGATGTGGTTAAGAAGATATGATTGGTTTTTTTTTTTTTAAAAAAAATGTGATTGAGAAGATATGATTTGAAAAACATTTAAAAAAAAAGATTTGATTTTGAAAAATTAAAAACTTGACTAACAAGAAAAGATATGATTCAAACATTAAACCTTTCTCAACAGAAAAGGCAACATATTTGAAATGCTGAATCAAATCATTAATTGATAGTAAGTATCTTTGAAAATAGAAAAAATTGATTTTGAAAAAGATTTGATTGAAAAATTGATTTGAAAAATATTTGATTTTGAAAAAGTTTGAAAAACTGAAAAAAAAATTGCATTGAAAAACAGAATCTTCCCCCTTGTGCCATCCTGGCGTTAAACGCCCAGAATGGTGCACATTCTGGCGTTTAACGCCCAAAACTATACCTTTTTGGGCGTTAAACGCCCAACCAGGTACCCTGGCTGGCGTTTAAACGCCAGTCTGTCCTTCTTCACTGGGCGTTTTGAACGCCCAGCTTTTTCTGCATAATTCCTCTGCTGTATGTTCTGAATCTTCAATTCTCTGTATCATTGACTTGAGAAGACACAAATTAAAAATATTTTTGGATTTTAATAATAAGGAAAAATCAAAATGCAACAAGAATCAAATAACAATGCATGCAAGACACCAAACTTAGCAGTTTGTATACTACTGACACTAATGAGAATGCATATGAGACACACAAAACACTCAAGTCAATTGAATTCAAAGATCAGAGCACGAAAATTTTCAAGAATTACTTGAGAATCCTTAACACACATGAATGAATGCATGCAATTGACACTAGACTTAAGATGAGACACTAGACTTAAACAAGAAATTTTTGGATTTTATGATTTTTTTGATTTTTTTTGTGTTTTTCGAAAATTAAGTGGAAAAAGATATCAAAATTCTTAATGAGAATTCCAGGAATCAGTGCAATGCTAGTCTAAGACTCCAGTCCAGGAATTAGACATGGCTTCACAGCCAGCCAAGCTTTCAAAGAAAGCTTCGGTCCAAAACACTAGACATGGCCAATGGCCAGCCAAGCCTTAGCAGATCACTGCTCCAAAAGCAAGATTGATGAAAATCAACAAGCTCTTGTGATGATAAGTTGAAACCTCGGTCCAATGAGATTAGACATGGCTTCTCAGCCAGCCAGACTTCAACAAATCATCATGAAACTCTAGAATTCATCTTCAAGAATTTCGAAAAAAATAAATACCTAATCTAAGCAACAAGATGAACCGTCAGTTGTCCAAACTGAACAATCCTTGGCACTGATGTTACCAAAAGCTTGCTCAAAACTTGAACAATCCCGGCAACGGCGCCAAAAACTTGGTGCGCAAAATTGTGAACAATACTTTTCACAACTCTCATAATCCCCGGTCATGAACCCCAAAAACTTGGTGTTCAATACCATGGCATTACACAACTTCGCACAACTAACCAGCAAGTGCACTGGGTCGTCCAAGTAATAAACCTTACGCGAGTAAGGGTCGATCCCACGGAGATTGTTAGTATGAAGCAAGCTATGGTCATCTTGTAAATCTTAGTCAGGCAAACTCAAATGGATATGGTGATGAACGAAAATAAACATAAAGGTAAAGATAGAGATACTTATGTAATTCATTGGTAGGAACTTCAGATAAGCGCATGAAGATGCCTTCCCTTCCGTCTCTCTGCTTTCCTATTGTCTTCATCCAATCCTTCTTACTCCTTTCCATGGCAAACTTATGCAAGGGTTTCACCGTTGTCAGTGGCTACCTCCCATCCTCTCAGTGAAAACGTTTGCCTATGCTCTGTCACAGCATGGGGTAATCATCTATCGGTTCTCAGTCAGGCCGGAATAGAATCCATCGATTCTTTTGCGTATGTCACTAACGCCCCGCCTGCTAGGAGTTTGAAGCACGTCACAGTCATTCAATCATTGAATCCTACTCAGAATACCACAGACAAGGTTAAACCTTCCGGATTCTCTTGAATGCCGCCATCAGTTCTCGCCTATACCACGAAGACTCTGATCTCACGGAATGGTTGGCTCGGTTGTCAGGCGAGCACTTGGTTGTCAGGCGATCAACCATGCATCGTGCAATCAGGAATCCAAGAGATATTCACCCAATCGAAGGTAGAACGGAGGTGGTTGTCAGTCACACGTTCATAAGTGAGAATGATGATGAGTGTCACGGATCATCACATTCATCAAGTTGAAGAACAAGTGATATCTTAGAACAAGAACAAGCGGAATTGAATGGAAGAACAATAGTAATTGCATTAATACTAGAGGTACAGCAGAGCTCCACACCTTAATCTATGGTGTGTAGAAACTCCACTGTTGAAAATACATAAGTACAGGGTCTAGGCATGGCCGAATGGCCAGCCTCCCAATGATCTAAGATAGCATGAAAATGAAGATAGCTACCAAAGTCTGCAAATACAATAGTAAAAGGTCCTACTTATAGAGCACTAGTAGCCTAAGGTTTACAGAAATGAGTAAATGACATAAAAATCCACTTCCAGGCCCACTTGGTGTGTTCTTGGGCTGAGCAATGAAGCATTTTCGTGTAGAGACTCTTCTTGGAGTTAAACGCCAGCTTTAGTGCCAGTTTGGGCGTTTAACTCCCATTTTGGTGCCAGTTCCGGCGTTTAACGCTGGAATTCCTGAGGGTGACTTTGAACGCCGGTTTGGGCCATCAAATCTTGGGCAAAGTATGGACTATCATATATTGCTGGAAAGCACAGGATGTCTACTTTCCAACGCTATTGAGAGCGCGCCAATTGGGCTTCTGTAGCTCTAGAAAATCTACTTCGAGTGCAGGAAGGTCAGAATCCAACAGCATCTGCAGTCCTTTTTAGTCTCTGAATCAGATTTTTGCTCAGGTCCCTCAATTTCAGCCAGAAAATACCTAAAATCACAGAAAAACACACAAACTCATAGTAAAGTCCAGAAAAGTGAATTTTAACTAAAAACTAATAAAAATATACTAAAAACTAACTAGATCATACTAAAAACATACTAAAAACAATGCCAAAAAGCATATAAATTATCCGCTCATCACAGATCACTGCTCCAAAAGCAAGATTGATAAAAATCAACAAGCTCTTGTGATGATAAGTTGAAACCTCGGTCCAATGAGATTAGACATGGCTTCTCAGCCAGCCAGACTTCAACAAATCATCATGAAACTCTAGAATTTATCTTCAAGAATTTCGAAAAAAAATAAATACCTAATCTAAGCAACAAGATGAACCGTCAGTTGTCCAAACTGAACAATCCTTGGCACTGATGTCACCAAAAGCTTGCTCAAAACTTGAACAATCCCCGGCAACGGCGCCAAAAACTTGGTGCGCGAAATTGTGAACAATACTTTTCACAACTCTCATAATCCCCGGTCATGAACCCCAAAAACTTGGTAGCTCAGTACCATGGCATTACACAACTTCGCACAACTAACCAGCAAGTGCACTGGGTCGTCCACGTAATAAACCTTACGCGAGTAAGGGTCGATCCCACGGAGATTGTTAGTATGAAGCAAGCTATGGTCATCTTGTAAATCTTAGTCAGGCAAACTCAAATGGATATGATGATGAACGAAAATAAACATAAAGGTAAAGATAGAGGTACTTATGTAATTCGTTGGTAGGAACTTCAGATAAGCGCATGAAGATGCCTTCCCTTCCGTCTCTCTGCTTTCCTACTGTCTTCATCCAATCCTTCTTACTCCTTTCCATGGCAAGCTTATGTAGGGTTTCACCGTTGTCAGTGGCTACCTCCCATCCTCTCAGTGAAAACGTCGCCTATGCTCTGTCACAGCATGGGTAATCATCTGTCGGTTCTCGGTCAGGCCGGAATAGAATCCAGCGATTCTTTTGCGTCTGTCACTAACGCCCCGCCTGCTAGGAGTTTGAAGCACGTCATAGTCATTCAATCATTGAATCCTACTCAGGATACCACAGACAAGGTTAGACCTTCCGGATTCTCTTGAATGCCGCCATCAGTTCTCGCCTATACCACAAAGACTCTGATCTCACGGAATGGTTGGCTTGGTTGTCAGGCGAGCACTCGGTTGTCAGGCGATCAACCATGCATCGTGCAATCAGGAATCCAAGAGATATTCACCCAATCGAACGTAGAACGGAGGTGGTTGTCAGTCACACGTTTATAAGTGAGAATGATGATGAGTGTCACGGATCATCACATTCATCAAGTTGAAGAACAAGTGATATCTTAGAACAAGAACAAGCGGAATTGAATGGAAGAACAATAGTAATTGCATTAATACTCGAGGTACAGCAGAGCTCCACACCTTAATCTATGGTGTGTAGAAACTCCACCGTTGAAAATACATAAGAACAAGAGTGATCATTGGCTTCGGTCCCAGAGAGGGAACCAGAAGAACCAAGATGAAAATACAATAGTAAAAGGTCCTACTTATAGAAAACTAGTAGCCTAAGGTTTACAGAGATGAGTAAATGACATAAAAATCCACTTCCGGGCCCACTTGGTGTGTGCTTGGGCTGAGCAATGAAGCATTTTCGTGTAGAGACTCTTTCTGGAGTTAAACGCCAGCTTTTATGCCAGTTTGGGCGTTTAACTCCCATTTGGGTGCCAGTTCCGGCGTTTAACGCTGGGATTTCTGAGGGTGACTTTGAACGCCGGTTTGGGCCATCAAATCTTGGGCAAAGTATGGACTATCATATATTGCTGAAAAGCCCAGGATGTGTACTTTCCAAAGCCGTTGAGAGCGCGCCAATTGGGCTTCTGTAGCTCCAGAAAATTCAGTTTGAGTGCAGGGAGGTCAGAATCCAACAGCATGTGCAGTCCTTTTTAGTCTCTGAATCAGATTTTTGCTCAGGTCCCTCAATTTCAGCCAGAAAATACCTAAAATCACAGAAAAACACACAAACTCATAGTAAAGTCCAGAAAAGTGAATTTTAACTAAAAACTAATAAAAATATACTAAAAACTAACTAGATTATACTAAAAACATACTAAAAACAATGCCAAAAAGCGTACAAATTATCCGCTCATCAGGATGCATGACAGAGGGACAGTCCAATGGTTAGCTACCAGGACTTGTCGGGTTGGCTCTATAACCGACAGATGATATCATCGGCCACTAGGGACAGGCATTCATCATATGCATAGTATGTGAATTGTTTGAGATTGCCTATTTGACTGCATATTACTTGCTAATTGTCTAAATGCCTTAACTGCTCCTATTTGTATATTCCTTGCTTGATATAACTATGTTTGCTATATTATACTCCTGCTGGTGGGTGGGAGGTCTGAAGGAATTGGAAAGGGAAGTATTAGTTAGACTGAAGAATCTTTAGTCAGATGCCCTTTATGGTTTAGCTTTTTATAAGCTTTGATATTATCTGGAGGAAGTTTTAGGATTGCCTTCGACTTTCCTCTATTATTATGTATTATATATGTGGAAGCTGCTACCATGCTGGGGACCTCTGGTTCTCACCCATGCGGATTTTGTGGTTTTCAGATGCAGGACGTGAGGTTTCTCGCTGAGGCATGCTGGAGACTTCTAGAATTGCGAAGATCCTTTGTTCTCGGGGCTATGTTTTGGTTTATATGTTTCGCTTAGATACTTTTATCTCCATTAAATAATACAAACTGTGATGACTCCTCTTATGGGAGAATTTTGGAGAATAGGTTTTATGTATTGGTGTCCCTTTGGGTTTCCTTGGGGTTTCCTTATTTTTAACATATGTATATATTGTTATGCTCGGACCGGTTATCTTCGCAGCTGGATCTTGAGTCTTGATATTCCTGTTTTTGACACTCCTTTGTATATATATAATCACGCGTTGGTTATCCTTGTTCGTTACGTTATCGATCGGAGTGTTACGCTTTCGAGTTGCGGTTTTTGTTTACCCCTTTTTCTACAAAGGCTCCTAGTTATAATCAATCATTCATACTACTATATGTACTAAACTTTTATTTTAGAGGTCGTAATACCTTGCCATCTTTGAATTATGACTTAAGCATAAGACTCTGTATGGTAGGGTGTTACATTATGGTATCAGAGCAGTTCGTTCCTGTAGAGCCTGAGGGATGGACTGACTATGCTTCTGTGCATTCTCTGTGTGTGTGTTATGTGCTATTAGTATATCTGCTTGATATATTTGGCATAAACGTTCATGAGCATGCATTTGGGACTTTGAAGCACTAGACTTCCGATATTGAGATTGATCAACTTAATATCGATTGTTTGGTGTGTATAGGAACTAGATGGCGCCTCGTGGACGCGGTAGAGGTAGTGCGAGAGGTCGTACGAATGCTCGTGCACCAGAGAATAACCCTAATGACCCGGTGAACTTTATGACTGCGTTGGAGAACATGGCTGCTGCTATGCAAGCCACTGCTGAGGCTCTTGGTCAACAGATGAACAACCATGGTAATGATGGAGGTGGAGTTCATGGCCCGATGACGTTGGCAAACTTTTTGAAGGTTAATCCACCTAAGTTCAAGGGAACTACTAGTCCGACTGAGGCCGATACATGGTTTCAGGCTATAGAGCGAGCGCTGCAAGCGCAAGTGGTGCCTGAAGGACAGCGTGTCGAGTTTGCTACCTATATGCTTGTCGGTGAAGCATCCCATTGGTGGCAAGGTATCCGACGTCTTCTGCAGCAGGGTGATGACTATATCACCTGGAATGTTTTTCAAGAAGAGTTCTATAAGAAGTACTTTCTGACTTCTGCTAGGACGGCTAAGGAACTTGAATTGTTACAGCTGAAACAGGGTACTATGTCCATATCAGAGTATACTGACAAGTTTGAGGAGCTGTTCAGGTTCTCTCGTATGTGCCAAGGGACTCCGGTGGAATATGAGGAATGGAAGTGTGTTAAGTATGAAGGAGGACTCCGGAGTGACATTTTCAGTTCAGTGGGACCAATGGAGATTAGGACTTTCTCCGAGTTGGTAAACAAGTGTAGGGTTGCTGAAGAGTGTGTGAAGAGGGCAACCGCTGAGAAAGGGAGTCAAAAGGGATCGTTCCCACAGAACCGGGGAAAGAGCTTTGCACCTAGAGGTCCGTCTTTCAAGAGAGGAAGCTCTTTTAGGAGGCCCCACAACAACAACAACTCCCAAGGGAAGAAGTTTGGGAAGCAGCCTCAGAATGATCAAGCTTGTACTAGATATGGGAGTCACCATCCGGGAGCTCCATGCAAGGCCGGATGGGGTTTGTGCTACACTTGTGGAAAGGCAGGGCATAAAGCTGTAAATTGTCCTGAGAAGCAGAAACAAGGTGCTGGAAAGGCACAACAGACTGGTCGGGTGTTCACCACTTCAGCTGTAGGAGCTGAGGGATCCGAGACACTTATTCGAGGTAACTGTGAAATGGCTGGACAAACTTTAAATGCTTTATTTGATTCGGGAGCATCGCATTCATTCATTGCATTTGAGAAAGCCATGAGTTAGGGTTGAAGATTGTAACTTTAGGTTATGATCTAAGGGTGTACAACGCTACCCATGAAGCCATGGTAACTAGGCTAGGGTGCCCGGAAGTTTCCTTTAGGTTCAAGCAGCATGATTTTGTTCATAATTTAATCTGCTTGCCGATGATCGGTCTCGATCTTATCTTGGGATTGGACTGGTTATCTAAGAACCATGTTCTGCTAGATTGTTCTACAAAGTCGGTGTACTTTATGCCGGAAGATACTGAAGGGCCGGTCGTGTTAAATAATTATTACTTGAATTCGATGATGGTGAACTGTTCCGGAACCGAATGTCAGGGCATCATGTTGTTAACCGCGGGCGTTTCAGGTGATGACCAAAGGTCGGAACAGATTCCGGTTGTGTGTGAGTTTCCGGAAGTGTTTCCCGAGGATATTGATGAGTTTCCACCTAACCGAGAGGTTGAGTTTGCTATTGAATTGGTGCCCGGGGCGGGACCAATCACAAGTGCTCCTTATAGGATGTCACCATTAGAGATGAACGAGCTAAAGTCTCAGTTAGAGGATTTGTTGGGAATGAATTTTATACGACCAAGCGTCTCTCCGTGGGGTGCTCCAGTGTTACTGGTGAAGAAGAAGGATGGGAGTATGCGGCTTTGTGTGGATTACAGGCAGTTGAACAAGGTTACAATAAAGAATAAGTACCCATTGCCGAGAATTGATGATCTCATGGATCAGTTACAAGGAGCTGGAGTTTTCTCCAAGATCGATTTGCGATCCGGTTATCACCAGATAAGGGTGAGGGGTGAGGATATCCCTAAGACCGCTTTTAGGACTCGTTATGGTCATTACGAGTACACTGTAATGTCTTTTGGGTTGACGAATGCTCCTGCAGTGTTTATGGATTACATGAATAGAGTTTTCCGTCCGTTTTTGGATAAATTCGTTGTTGTCTTCATTGATGACATACTGATTTATTCCAAGACTGAAGAAGAGCATGCGGAACACTTGAGGACCGTGTTGCAGATTCTAAAGGAGAAGAAACTCTATGCAAAACTATCGAAGTGTGAGATTTGGAAGAGTGAGGTGAAGTTTTTGGGCCATGTGGTGAGTAAGAAGGGAATAGCCGTAGATCCAACTAAGGTGGAGGCTGTGATGGATTGGAAGCAACCAACCACCGTAACAGAGGTAAGGAGTTTTCTGGGTTTAGCTGGCTATTACCGAAGGTTTATCAAAGGCTTTTCACAGATAGCTTTGCCAATGACAAAGTTAACTCGCAAAGACACTCCGTTTGTTTGGACTCCTGAGTGCGAGGAGAGCTTTCAGACATTGAAGAAAAAGTTGACCACTGCACCTGTGTTAGTGTTACCCGAGCCGAATGAGCCATTCGAGGTGTATTGTGATGCCTCATTGAAGGGTCTAGGGTGCGTGCTAATTCAGCATCGTAATGTGGTGGCTGATGAGCGGATAATTTATACGCTTTTTGGCATTATTTTTAGTATGTTTTTGGTATGATCTAGTTAGTTTTTAGTATATTTTTATTAGTTTTTAGTTAAAATTCACTTTTCTAGACTTTACTATGAGTTTGTGTGTTTTTCTGTGATTTCAGGTATTTTCTGATTGAAATTGAGGGTCTTGAGCAAAAATCTGATTCAGAGACCAAAAAGGACTGCAAATGCTGTTGGATTCTGACCTCCCTGCACTCGAAGTGGATTTTCTGGAGCTACAGAAGCCCAATTGGCGCGCTCTCAACGGCATTGGAAAGTAGACATCCTGGGCTTTCCAGAAATATATGATAGTCCATACTTTGCCCAAGATTTGATGGCCCAAACCGGCGTGGCAAATCAGCCTCAGAAATTCCAGCGTTTAACGCTGGAACTGGCATAAAACTTGGAGTTAAACGCCCAAACTGGCATAAAAGCTGGCGTTTAACTCCAGAAAAGGTCTCTACACGAAAATGCTTCATTGCTCAACCCAAGCACACACCAAGTGGGCCCGGAAGTGGATTTTTATGTCATTTACTCATTTCTGTATACCCTAGGTTACTAGTTTACTATTAATAGGATCTTTTGACATTGTATCTGTACCTCATGACACTTTACACATTTTCTTGGTGTACTTTCCACGGCATGAGTCTCTAAACCCCATGGTTGGGGGTGAGGAGCTCTGCTGTGTCTTGATGGATTAATGCAATTACTACTGTTTCTTATTCAATCATGCTTGCTTCCATTCTAAGATAATACTTGTTCTTAATCCGGATGAATGTGATGATCCGTGACAATCATCATCGTTCTCAACTATGAACGTGTGCCTGACAACCACCTCCGTTCTACCTTAGATTAAGTAGTTATCTCTTGGATTCTTTAATCGGAATCTTCGTGGTATAAGCTAGGACTGATGGCGGCATTCAAGAGAATCCGGAAGGTCTAAACCTTGTCTGTGGTATTCTGAGTAGGATTCAATGATTGAATGACTGTGACAAGCTTCAAACTCCTGAAGGCGGGGCGTTAGTGACAGACGTAAAAGAATCACTGGATTCTATTCCGGCCTGACCGAGAACCGACAGATGAATTCCGCTATGCTGTGACAGAGCATATGCAATCGTTTTCACTGAGAGGATGGGAGGTAGCCATCGACAACGGTGAAACCCTATACACAGCTTGCCATGGGAGGAGCCTTGCGTGTTTGAAGAAGAAGACAGTAGGAAAGCAGAGATTCAGAAGATGGAGCATCTCCAAACCTCAACCTATTCTCCATTACTGCAAAACAAGTAACCATTTCATGTTCTTTTGCTTTTCACAATCAATCCTGATAATTTCTGATATCCTGACTAAGATTTACAAGATAACCACAGCTTGCTTCAAGCCGACAATCTCCGTGGGATCGACCCTTGCTCACGCAAGGTATTACTTGGACGACCCAGTGCACTTGCTGGTTAGTTGTGCGGGATTGCAAAAGTGTGATTGCAATTTCGTGCACCAAGTTTTTGGCGCCGTTGCCGGGGATTGTTGAGTTTGGACAACTGACGGCTTATCTTGTTGCTTAGATTAGGACTGTTTTATTTTTGTTGGTTTAGAGTCTTTTAGTTGAGTCTAGTTTCATATTTTAAGTTTGGTGTCCTCTTTGTGTTTTTCCCTTAAAAAATTTTCGAAAATTTTATGTTTGATTTTCTAAAATTTTAAGTTTGGTGTCTTTTTGTTGTTTTTCTCTTTTCTCTTTTTAAAAATCAAATCTTTTTCATAAAAAAATTTTCAATCATATCTTTCTAATTGCTATTTTCAAAATCTTTTTAATTAACTAATTGATTCAGTTTTCAATTTGCTTTGATCTTATTTTCTTTTTGATTTTCGAATTTTTATTTTACTTTTATTTTATTTTATTTTATATTTTTTTCGTTAATTCAAAAAAAAAACAAAATTTATCTCCTTGCAATCATTATCATTTCCCTTTTGTCCATTATGGACTTAAGTGGGATTAATCAGTCCAAAAGGACTCTGGGGTCATATGCTAACCACATTACAGCTGCATATGGGAGTAGCATCTGTACACCTCCCATCAAAGCAAGCAGCTTTGAATTAAATCCTCAACTCATTATCATAGTGCAGCAGAATTGCCAGTATTCCGGTCTTCCACAGGAAGAACCTACTGAGTTTCTGGCACAGTTTTTACAAATTGCTGACACAGTACATGATAAAGAGGTAGATCAGGATGTCTACAGACTATTACTATTTCCATTTGCTGTAAAAGATCAAGGTAAAAGGTGGTTGAATAACCAACCTACAGCAAGCATAAAGACATGGAAACAGTTGTCAGACAAATTCCTGAATCATTTTTACCCTCCAAAAAGGATGACACAGTTAAGGCTGGACATCCAAGGCTTTAAACAAGAGGATAATGAATCCTTTTACAATGCCTGGGAGAGGTATAGAGGTATGCTAAGAAAATGTCCCTCTGAAATGTTTTCAGAGTGGGTACAGTTAGACATTTTCTACTATGGGCTTACAGAAAAAGCTCAGATGTCTTTAGACCACTCAGCTGGTGGATCTATACACATGAGGAAGACAATTGAAGAAGCTCAAGAGCTTATAGACACTGTTGCTAGAAACCAATATTTATACTCTAGCAATGAGTTCTCTCCAAAAGAGGAAGTCATGGCAGTAGTCAATGACCCTAGTCCTCAAGAACAGATAATTGAGCTTAATCAACAATTGCTCCTAATGACAGAACAGTTAGCAGACTTTAAAGAGATGCTCTATGAAACTAAAGTTGCTAACAAGAGCATAGAACTGCAGTTGAATCAAGCAAAACAGCAAATATCTAAACAGATAACAGAGGAATGTCAAGCAGTTCAATTGAGGAGTGGGAAAACCCTGAATAACACTGCTCAAAAGAGTAAAAAGCCACACAAGGAACAATTGACAGAGGACAACCAAACCACTGTTCAAAATCCCTCTGAGGACAGTAAGAGCCCAGAGAGGAATGGCATTGGCGTTCAGACGCCAGAAAGGGAAGGAAAGCTGGCGTTAAACGCCCATTCCTTGCCCAGGTCTGGCGTTCAAACGCCAGAAAAGGGGGAAAAGTTGGTGTTAAACGCCCAATTTCCACCCAATCCTGGCGTTCAGACGCCTGGGGAGAATCAGACACCTGAAAGTGCTGACAGTAATCCCTCTAACAAGGCTTCTTCAACCACTTCTATAAGGAATAAACCTGCAGCATCTAAGGTTGAAGAATATAAAGCCAAGATGCCTTATCCTCAAAAACTCCGCCAAGCGGAACAGGATAAGCAATTTGCCCGCTTTGCAGACTATCTAAGGACTCTTGAAATAAAGATTCCGTTTGCAGAGGCACTTGAGCAGATACCTTCTTATGCTAAGTTCATGAAAGAGATCTTAAGTCATAAGAAGGATTGGAGAGAAACTGAAAAAGTGTTTCTCACTGAAGAATGCAGTGCAGTCATATTAAAAAGCTTACCAGAAAAGCTTCAAGATCCAGGAAGCTTTATGATACCATGCACATTAGAAGGTGCTTGCACCAAGACAGCTCTATGTGATCTTGGAGCAAGCATCAATCTAATACCTGCATCCACTATCAGAAAGCTTGGGTTGACTGGAGAAGTCAAACCAACCCGGATATGCCTCCAACTTGCTGATGGCTCCATTAAATATCCATCAGGCATAATAGAGGACATGATTGTCAAGGTTGGGCCATTTGCCTTTCCAACTGACTTTGTGGTGCTGGAAATGGAGGAGCAAAAGAGTGCAACTCTCATTCTAGGAAGACCTTTCCTAGCAACTGGACGAACTCTCATTGATGTACAAAAAGGGGAAGTAACCTTGAGAGTCAATGAGGATGAGTTCAAGTTAAATGCTGTAAAAGCCATGCAGCATCCAGACTCACCAAATGACTGCATGGGTGCTGACATTATTGACTCTCTGGTAGAAGAGATCAATATGGCTGAAAGCCTAGAATCAGAGCTTGAGGACATCTTCAAATATGCTCAACCTGATCAAGAAGAACTAGAGGAGGCAAAGGAATTTTCGAAAATTCCTCAGGAGGAGGATAAGCCTCCCAAGCCTGAACTCAAACCACTACCACCATCCCTGAAATATGCATTTCTGGGAGAGGGTGACACTTTTCCAGTGATTATAAGCTCTGCTTTAAATTCACAGGAAGAGGAAGCACTGATTCAAGTGCTAAGGACACACAAGACAGCTCTTGGGTGGTCCATAAGTGACCTTAAGGGCATTAGCCCAGCTAGATGCATGCACAAGATCCTATTGGAGGATAATGCCAAACCAGTGGTCCAACCACAGAGGAGGCTAAATCCTACCATGAAGGAGGTGGTGTAGAAAGAGGTCACTAAATTACTAGAGGCTGGGATTATTTATCCTATTTCTGATAGCCCCTGGGTGAGCCCTGTCCAAGTTGTTCCCAAAAAGGGAGGCATGACAGTGGTTCATAATGAAAAAAATGAACTGGTTCCTACAAGGACAGTCACAGGGTGGCGCATGTGTATTGACTACAGAAGGCTCAATACAGCCACCAGAAAGGATCATTTTCCTTTACCATTCATAGACCAAATGCTAGAAAGACTAGCTGGCCATGATTATTACTGCTTTTTGGATGGCTATTCAGGCTACAACCAAATTGCAGTGGACCCTCAGGACCAAGAGAAAACAGCATTCACTTGCCCTTCTGGCGTGTTTGCCTATAGGAGGATGCCTTTTGGTCTGTGCAATGCACCTGCAACCTTTCAGAGGTGCATGCTCTCTATCTTCTCAGATATGGTAGAGAAATTTCTGGAAGTCTTCATGGATGACTTTTCAGTATATGGAGACTCATTTAGCTCCTGTCTTAATCACCTAGCACTTGTCTTGAAAAGATGCCAAGAGACTAACCTGGTTTTAAACTGGGAGAAATGTCACTTTATGGTGACTGAAGGAATTGTCCTTGGGCACAAAATTTCAAGCAAGGGAATAGAGGTGGATAAGGCAAAGGTAGAGGTAATTGAAAAATTATCACCACCTGCCAATGTCAAGGCAATCAGAAGCTTTCTGGGGCATGCAGGATTCTACAGAAGGTTTATAAAGGATTTTTCGAAAATTGCAAAACCTCTGAGTAATCTGCTAGCTGCTGACACACCATTTGTGTTTGACACACAATGTCTGCAGGCATTTGAGACCCTGAAAGCTAAGCTGGTCACAGCACCAGTCATCTCTGCACCAGATTGGACATTGCCATTTGAATTAATGTGTGATGCCAGTGACCATGCCATTGGTGCAGTGTTGGGACAAAGGCATAACAAGCTTCTGCACGTCATTTATTATGCCAGCCGTGTTCTAAATGACGCACAGAAGAATTACACAACCACAGAAAAAGAGTTACTTGCAGTGGTCTATGCCATTGACAAGTTTAGATCCTACCTAGTGGGGTCCAAAGTGGTTGTGTACACTGACCATGCTGCTCTTAAATACTTACTCACAAAGCAGGATTCAAAACCCAGGCTTATAAGATGGGTGTTGCTTCTGCAAGAGTTTGATATAGAAATAAGAGACAGAAAAGGGACAGAGAACCAAGTAGCTGATCATCTGTCCCGAATAGAACCAGTAGCTGGGGCGTCCCTCCCTTCTACTGAGATCTCTGAGACTTTCCCGAATGAGCAACTCTTTGCCATTCAGGAAGCTCCATGGTTTGCAGATATTGCAAATTATAAAGCTGTGAGGTTCATACCCAAGGAGTACAGCTACGTGCAGAGAAAGAAATTAATTTCAGATGCCAAGTACTACCTCTGGGATGAACCATATCTCTTTAAGAGATGTGCTGACGGAGTGATCCGCAGATGTGTACCCAGAGAAGAAGCACAAAAGATCCTATGGCATTGCCATGGATCACAGTATGGAGGACATTTTGGAAGTGAGCGAACAGCCACTAAAGTCCTCCAATGTGGCTTCTACTGGCCTACTCTCTATAAAGATTCCCGAGAGTTTGTGCGTAACTGTGACAGTTGCCAAAGAGCTGGTAACTTGCCTCATGGATATGCCATGCCTCAACAAGGGATATTAGAGATAGAATTGTTTGATGTATGGGGAATTGACTTCATGGGGCCATTCCCACCATCATACTCAAACACTTACATTCTGGTGGCAGTGGACTATGTATCTAAGTGGGTAGAAGCAATTGCTACACCCACTAATGATACCAAGACCGTGCTGAAATTCCTCCAGAAAAACATCTTCAGCAGATTTGGTGTTCCCAGAGTATTAATCAGTGACGGAGGCACTCATTTCTGCAACAGACAGCTATACTCTGCTATGGTTAGATATGGAATTAGCCACAAAGTGGCAACTCCGTATCATCCACAGACAAATGGGCAAGCTGAAGTCTCTAACAGAGAGCTAAAAAGAATCCTGGAACGGACTGTGATGGCCCGAAGAAAGGATTGGGCAAAGAGCTTGGATGATGCTCTGTGGGCATACAGAACAGCATTCAAGAATCCTATAGGAACCTCTCCATACCAATTGGTGTATGGGAAGGCCTGTCATCTGCCCGTGGAACTGGAACATAAAGCCTACTGGGCAACCAGATTCCTAAACATGGATGCACAGTTAGCTGGTGAAAAAAGACTGCTCCAGCTAAATGAGCTAGAGGAGTTCAGACTCAATGCCTTTGAAAATGCAAAAATTTATAAGGAAAAGGCAAAGAAATGGCATGACAAGAAGTTGTCAACCAGAGTCTTTGAGCCAGGACAAAAAGTCCTGCTCTTCAACTCTAGGCTCAGACTGTTCCCAGGAAAACTCAAATCCCGGTGGAGGGGTCCGTATGTGATTACAGGAGTGTCACCATATGGATATGTTGAGCTTCAGGATATTGATTCTGACAAAAAGTTCATTGTTAATGGACAGAGAATCAAACATTATCTTGAAGGCAATTTTGAGCAGTAAAGAAGCGCTTGCTGGGAGGCAACCCAGTCATTAGGAAGTTGTATGAATTGTTCTTACAGAGGCAAGTATCAAAAAATGAAGGAATTCACAGAGTTACAGAAGGATTCAGCTCAAAAAGCAGAGAAAAAGAGCTTACTGGCGATAAAACGCTAGTAAGGGGCATTTTGGGCGTTAAACGCCAGAATGGGTATCATTCTGGGCGTTTAACGCCAGGAATGGTACCATTTTGGGCGTTAAACGCCAGAATGGGCACCATTCTGGGCGTTTAACGCCAGGTGTGCAGCATCCTGGGTGTTCAGAAAAACGCCCAGTGATAAAGGATTTCTGGCGTTTAACGCCAGCCAGGGCACCTGGCTGGGCGTTAAACGCCCAAAAGGGGCACCAAATGGGCGTTAAACGCCAGAATGGGTGCCATTCTGGGCGTTTAACGCCAGAAAGGTGGGGGGACCACAATTTTGTTTTCAACTCAGATTTTTTCAAACTTTCCTTTTCTTTCCCATATTTTTCTACAAAAACACATTTCAATTTCTCATCTTTCACTTTCAAATTTTCAAAAATTTAAAATCATTCTTCAAATCTTCCAAATCATTCCCAAATTTTGTTCAAAAACTCACCCTTCTTTCAATTTTTTTCCATATCTCCTCAAATCTCCTTTCAAATTTTTCTTTTTTTTTCGAAAATCTCTCCCCCCACTCTATAAATAAACGTTTGCCACCCCTCATTCCCCACACCATTCGAATTTCCTCTTCCTCTCTCTCTCTCTTCTCTTCTTTCTTTTCTTTTTGCTTGAGGACAAGCAAACCTCTAAGTTTGGTGTGCTTTTCCGTGATCACTAAGCCAAGATTCATCAAGATCATGGCTCCTAAAGGAAAACAAACCAATTTAAGAGGAAAGAAAGAGAATAATCCAAAGAATCTTTGGAATCAAGAGAAGTTCTTAACCAAAGAACATGAAGACCATTATCACAAAATAATGGGTTTGAGGTCAGTGATCCCGGAAGTTAAATTTGATCTGAAAGAAGATGAATATCCGGGGATCCAAGAGCAAATTCGAAATAGAGGATGGGAAGTTCTGACCAATCCTGAAATAAAGGTTGGAAGGAACATGGTTCAGGAATTCTACTCTAATCTGTGGTTAACAGATAAGCAAAGAATGACTGGAACTGCTTACCATACCTACAGAACCATGGTCAGAGGGAAAGTTATGTATTTCCATCTGGACAAAATAAGAGAAATCTTCAAACTACCTCAACTGCAAGATGATCCTGAATCCTTTAATAGGAGGATGGTGAGAGCAGATAAAGGGTTGGATCAAGTTCTAGAGGACATATGCCTCCCTGGAACTAAGTGGATAACCAATTCAAAGGGTGTCCCAAACCAACTCAAGAGGGGAGACCTCAAACCAATTGCAAGAGGTTGGCTAGACTTTATTGGGCGTTCCATATTGCCCACTAGCAACCGTTCTGAGGTCACCATCAAGAGAGCAGTGATGATTCATTGCATTATGCTTGGAAAAGAAGTGGAGGTTCATCATGTGATTGCTTGTGAGATCTACACAATTGCAAATAAGAATTCCAGTGAAGCCAAATTGGCTTACCCAAGCTTGATCTCCTTGCTCTGTAAAGAGGCTGGGGTGAAGATGGGAGTAGATGAGTTCATACCCATTGAACACCCAATCACCAAGAAGTCAATGGAAGGACAAATGCAAGACAACTCTATCAAGAGGAGGGCGCATGAATTCCTCCCTGAATTCCCAAGAATTGACTACTGGACCAGCCTAGAAGCATCTATCACCAAATTGCAAGAGACTATGGAGCAACTGAAGAAATAACAGCAGAATCAGAACTGCATGCTTTGCAAATTGCTGAAGGAACAAGAGAAGCAGGGGCGTGAACTCCAAGAGTTGAAACGCCAAAAGCTCTCCTCTCAAGTTGAGGGAGCATCCACTTCTCAAAATCAAGGTTGTTGAGTCCTAACTCTGTGAAAACCTCTATCATTAGGAGCCTATGTTTTTGCGTTTTCTTTTTCTTTTGTTTTGTTTTCTATTTTTATTTTTTAGTCTTATATCTATTTTTGAGTCTTGTTCTTAATTCATAATTAATAAAATTGAAATTTTATGCCTTAAAGCTATGAATGTCCTATGAATCCATCACCTCTCTTAAATGAAAAATGCTTTAATCACAAAAGAACAAGAAGTACATGATTTCGAAATTTATCATTGAAACTAGTTGAATTAGTTTGATGTGGTGACAATACTTTTTGCTTTCTGAATGAATGCTTGAACAGTGCATATGTCTCTTGAATTTGTTGTTTTGAGAATGTTAAAATTGTTGGCTCTTGAAAGAATGAGGAAAAAGAGAACTGTTATTGAGGATCTAAAATCATTAGACTGATTCTTGAAGCAAGAAAAAGCAGTGGATACAAAAAAAAAATTTCGAAAAAAAAAGAGAAGAAGAAAAGAAAAAGAAAAAAGAAAGAAATAAAGTTGTGATCCAAGGCAAAAAGAGTGTGCTTAAGAACCCTGGACACCTCTAATTGGGGACTTTAGCAAAGCTGAGTCACAATCTGAAAAGGTTCACCCAATTATGTGTCTGTGGCATGTATGTATCCGGTGGTAATACTGGAAGACAGAGTGCTTTGGGCCACAGCCAAGACTCATACACTAGCTATGTTCAAGAATCATTATGCTTAACTAGGAGAATCAATAACACTATCTGAGTTCTGAGTTCTTATAGATGCCAATCATTCTGAACCTCAAAGGATAGAGTGAGATGCCAAAACTGTTCGAAAGCAAAAAGCTACTAGTCCCGCTCATCTAATTGGAGCTATGTTTCCTTGATATTTTGGAGTCTATAGTATATTCTCTTCTTTTTATCCTATTTTGATTTTCAGTTGCTTAGGGACAAGCAACAATTTAAGTTTGGTGTTGTGATGAGCGGATAATTTATACGCTTTTTGGCATTATTTTTAGTATGTTTTTGGTATGATCTAGTTAGTTTTTAGTATATTTTTATTAGTTTTTAGTTAAAATTCACTTTTCTGGACTTTACTATGAGTTTGTGTATTTTTCTGTGATTTCAGGTATTTTCTGACTGAAATTGAGGGTCCTGAGCAAAAATCTGATTCAGAGACCAAAAAGGACTGCAGATGCTGTTGGATTCTGACCTCCCTGCACTCGAAGTGGATTTTCTGGAGCTACAGAAGCCCAATTGGCGCGCTCTCAACGGCATTGAAAAGTAGACATCCTGGGCTTTCCAGCAATATATGATAGTCCATACTTTGCCCAAGATTTGATGGCTCAAACCGGCGTGGCAAATCAGCCTCAGAAATTCCAGCGTTTAACGCTGGAACTGGCATAAAACTTGGAGTTAAACGCCCAAACTGGCATAAAAGCTGGCGTTTAACTCCAGAAAAGGTCTCTACACGAAAATGCTTCATTGCTCAACCCAAGCACACACCAAGTGGGCCCGGAAGTGGATTTTTATGTCATTTACTCATTTCTGTATACCCTAGGTTACTAGTTTACTATTAATAGGATCTTTTGACATTGTATCTGTACCTCATGACACTTTACACGTTTTCTTGGTGTACTTTCCACGGCATGAGTCTCTAAACCCCATGGTTGGGGGTGAGGAGCTCTGCTGTGTCTTGATGGATTAATGCAATTACTACTGTTTCTTATTCAATCATGCTTGCTTCCATTCTAAGATAATACTTGTTCTTAATCCGGATGAATGTGATGATCCGTGACAATCATCATTGTTCTCAACTATGAACGTGTGCCTGACAACCACCTCCGTTCTACCTTAGATTAAGTAGTTATCTCTTGGATTCTTTAATCGGAATCTTCGTGGTATAAGCTAGGACTGATGGCGGCATTCAAGAGAATCCGGAAGGTCTAAACCTTGTCTGTGGTATTCTGAGTAGGATTCAATGATTGAATGACTGTGACGAGCTTCAAACTCCTGAAGGCGGGGCGTTAGTGACAGACGCAAAAGAATCACTGGATTCTATTCCGGCCTGACCGAGAACCGACAGATGAATTCCGCTATGCTGTGACAGAGCATATGCAATCGTTTTCACTGAGAGGATGGGAGGTAGCCATTGACAACGGTGAAACCCTATACACAGCTTGCCATGGGAGGAGCCTTGCGTGTTTGAAGAAGAAGACAGTAGGAAAGCAGAGATTCAGAAGATGGAGCATCTCCAAACCTCAACCTATTCTCCATTACTGCAAAACAAGTAACCATTTCATGTTCTTTTGCTTTTCACAATCAATCCTGATAATTTCTGATATCCTGACTAAGATTTACAAGATAACCACAGCTTGCTTCAAGCCGACAATCTCCGTGGGATCGACCCTTGCTCACGCAAGGTATTACTTGGACGACCCAGTGCACTTGCTGGTTAGTTGTGCGGGATTGCAAAAGTGTGATTACAATTTCGTGCACCAGTGGCGTATGCCTCACGACAGTTGAGACCTCATGAAGTTAGTTACCCTACGCACGATTTTGAACTCGCTGCGGTTGTGTTTGCCTTGAAGGTGTGGAGGCATTATCTCTATGGGGTTAAGTTCCAAGTTTTCTCTGATCATAAGAGCTTGAAATACCTCTTTGATCAGAAAGAGCTTAATATGAGGCAGAGAAGGTGGATGGAATTGTTAAAGGACTACGACTTCGAGTTGCATTACCATCCGGGAAAGGCGAACGTAGTGGCAGATGCGTTAAGTCGGAAGTCGTTATATGCGGCTTGGATGATGCTTCAAGAGGAGAAATTGCTCAAGGGATTTGAGAGTCTAAAAATCGGTGCTCGAGAAGTATCCGGAACCTTGTGTTTGAGCCGATTAGAAATCTCAAGTGACTTTAAGTCCGAACTCCTAAAGGCTCATCAAAATGATGAAGCGTTATGGAAGGTGTTACCAGCTATTGAGCAAGGAAAACGGTGGAGAGTGTCGGAAGAAAAAGATGGGTTATGGAGATTCAAGGATAGGATCATTGTGTCGGATGTTGGCACTTTGAGGCAAGATATTTTAAAGGAGGCACACAAAAGCGGATTCTCCATTCACCCGGGAAGTACTAAGATGTACCATGATTTAAAGGCGATGTTTTGGTGGCCGGGTATGAGGAATGATGTGGCGGAATATGTTTCAAAGTGCTTAACTTGTCAAAAGGTAAAGATTGAACATCAAAGACCTTCCGGGATGTTGCAACCTTTAGAGATTCCACAATGGAAGTGGGAAAGTATTGCAATGGACTTTGTGTCAGGATTGCCAAGGACTAGGGCTGGTTTTGATGCTATTTAGGTCATTGTGGACTGATTGACGAAGTCAGCTCACTTTTTGCCCATTCGGATGACTTACACCATTGAGGAGCTAGCACGGTTATACATAAAGGAGATTGTGAGACTTCATGGTGTACCTGCTACTATAATCTCTGATAGAGATCCTCGTTTCACTTCAAGGTTTTGGGGTGCATTTCAGAAAGCTTTTGGAACCCGATTAAGCTTGAGCACGGCTTACCATCCTCAAACCGATGGTCAATCTGAGAGGACGATCCAAACACTAGAGGATATGTTGAGAGCTTGTGTTTTGGACCAACCGGCGAGTTGGGATCGGTATATGCCATTAGTGGAGTTTGCATACAATAATAGCTATCATGCGAGCATTGGAATGGCTCCGTATGAGGCCTTGTATGGGAGGAGATGTTAGTCTCCACTATGTTGGTATGAAGCTGGAGAGAAAAGCTTGTTAGGGGCGATTGTCATTTGATAATTTGATAATTGGTCTTATTCCAACTTATTCATTTCGTCTAATCTTCCAGTGCGATTGTCTTTTGCCGCAATTGTTTATAATGCACTAGATCCATCAAATATCATCTCGAGTTGTATTCACTAATTCAGGTTCCAATTACATGGAATGTAAGCGTTCAACGAAGGGGCACTAAACTCTATTTTACTGAAGATAGTTGGATCTACTTATATATTATGATCAACCTAATGGAATGTGAGTAAAGTTAGTTTTTTTGGGAGGAGCTCGATGTTTTATTGAGCAATTATTTCCACGGAGCTTTGAAGGCCAAATTCAAGTTCCATTCCCTCCATGTTTTCTACGTCTATCTGAAAATTTTTGAAGTGGAACATATAATGAGATTGAATTTCCTAAATTTAGGTTCAGTTTTGGTAAATTCATGTCAAACTCAGATATAATTTCAATGATTGGTACTGTATATAAAATTTTCTTTTTTAAACTTTTTATAATTAAAATAATTTTATAATATATTGTAATTTTTTTCAGAAATTATCGACCTTTTTTTGTATCAATGGTGCCATTGAAAGAAATAAAAATCAATTTATTTTGATATTTTTTAATATAATAACACTTTGTATTTTTTAAATTATAGATGTAATAGGCCTTCTAAAAGGAAATTTAGATATTTCTAATAAGTTTAGAAGTCCTATTTCTTTTGTTGTACTAGAATTTAATAAGATGCGATAATTTAAAAAAATTGTGATAACTTTTTAAATTTTATTTTTGAATTTTTAAAAATTATTATATTTTTAATTATTTTGTGTTCATGTAGTATAGGAATGAATCTAAACTAAGATGTGCATTGTGAAAAAATTTTATGAGACAGTTCATTAACTATTTAACTATATGCAAAATAATCTAAATGAACAGTATATAATTATATTGTAATTTAAAATGCTTAAAATTTTTGACCGTAAATATTTATTTTTGTTTTATAGTATCTTTAGTCATACATATATAATTATAAATTTTAAATAATATATTATTTTTTAATTTTTTTTTAAATAATAAGAGTTTCAAATGTCAATTATGGATCCACACTTTTTATTAATAAAAATTTTTGGAAAGGAGAGGAATTTTTTAAAAAAATATCTATTTAATTAAATTAGTTTCTTAAAGCAATTACACTTATAAAATATAAAGCAAACTGCTAACTCCTAATTGAAACACGTCGAATTTTTCAATTGTTAAATGAACTAATAGCATATTTATTATGGTACTCGTAGTACGTATATTATTAGTTTATTTTTTACCCCGTCGAATTATGTTATATAAACGTATATGTTTTTTTTTCTATTTTTCATACCAAATATGAGATATTAAACATACATTATTTTGTCAATTTTGATATAAATATCGTAATAATGTTGTACTCGTGAATAATAGTTAATAAATTGGAGTTTTGCCAATTAAAAAAAATCAATGTATAAAAAAATAATTTATCATAATTTTAAATTGTAGACTTTTTAAGGAGATGTAACTTTAAATAAAGTCCTCACTCCACTATTACGTCCCTAAACATACTCATTAGAAGAAGATTTTTAAAAAAAACTGAGTATAAAGTAATTACTGACATAAAAAATATTCAATAAGTTTATACTATATTGTTTTGTTGACAATGAAATTTCACATTTTTTTGAGAAGTTTCTTTGAATAACATAAATTTTTTTATGTATTTTAGAATAGATTTTATGTTACAATTGGAACAATAAAGGAGGTTTAGATCGAATATGGTTGGTGGCACTGTCATTGTAAGGATCGGTTATGTACTAGATTCTTAAAGGATATTGAAAAAAAAATACAAATATAAAGGTTGTGGAGTAGTCATTCAAAAGATTTCTAATATTTAAAATATGATATGATTAGTAAGGCGTAATATTGAATTTTCTTAACCTATTTATACATTTTTGTAAGTACAAAATACATCTTATAGTTGTTGATGAGACTGATGCTGTCTCTTTTATAATGTTTTAGCATGAGACTCAAAACTTGTTAAAAAAGAATTATAAGAAAATGCGTCATTCTATATTTAAAAGGGTTATATTTAAATTAAATTCAAGAATGGTCAAATATTATAATTCATATGACTATAATGATTAAAATAGTTGTTCTATTTTATTATAGGGGTTGAGTGCATGTATTTTTTCTGAAGATATATACGTATTTAGAGACAAAGTCATGCTTTTTAAGGTGAATGTCAAAGTTTAAAATATTAATTCTTATCAACCGTGCACATATCATGTGAATAGGATGTCCCAAGATGAGAAATTAATTTTGAGATTCAAGAAAAAATACAAGAATGAATTAATGAGCAGAAATTTGGAATTCAAATTTTAGCAAATTATTCAATTTCAACGCATATCATTGGATAATGTGTTTTTATTTTTTTTAGGTTGTATGTTTGGAGGATAATTTTAATTTGATAAGTTTTGATGATGCATCTAAAACATCAAAAGTATAAATTTGTTGTAAAATAAATAAGGAAAAAGTAATAAAATAAAAATATAAATAGAAAATATTATTATTAGTATTTACTAACACTATTATACTACTATAAAGATAATATATTAATATTATATTAGTAGTGTATGAAGAAAGAAAATAAATAAATGCTTTAAGAAAGAGAAAGGGAGGAAGTATTTGCTTTTTATTGCTGAGTGTGTCCAATACACATGCCATACTATCTCTATTTATACATGTACGAGCACTTCATTTTCAACTCTTATTTAATTGGATTTTGTCTTGAAAAAAATTCCTTCAGCATTAAGAAAGATAGTCACCTAAGATATATGTGGTCATCCATCTTTATCACAATACTCCCCCTTGGATGACCACTTAGGATTATTACCTCGTTAAAACCTTACTAAAGAAAAATCCAATGGGAAAAAACCTTAGTGAAGGAAAAAGAGTACAATATCCGTTGTGATGGGGACTGCCTCATTAAAAACTGATGAGCGGATAATTTGTACGCTTTTTGGCATTGTTTTTAGTATGTTTTTAGTATGATCTAGTTAGTTTTTAGTATATTTTTATTAGTTTTTAGTTAAAATTCACTTTTCTGGACTTTACTATGAGTTTGTGTATTTTTCTGTGATTTCAGGTATTTTCTGGCTGAAATTGAGGGACCTGAGCAAAAATCTGATTCAGAGACCAAAAAGGACTGCAGATGCTGTTGGATTCTGACCTCTCTGCACTCGAAGTGGATTTTCTGGAGCTACAGAAGCCCAATTGGCGCGCTCTCAACGGCGTTGGAAAGTAGACATCCTGGGCTTTCCAGCAATATATGATAGTTCATACTTTTTTTTTTGAAACAAAATAAACTCAACACAGAATAGTGGAGCAAAGAACTCTAACAACAAGTGCTACATAGAAATATATAAATCCTGTCAACTACCGAAAGGATCACTATCGGTCCATTCTTCGTAGCTCAGAAATGTCCGCTTTATTACTATGTCAACACCTGCTTCCTTATTATTGAAGATCCTTGCATTACGTTCCACCCATATATTCCAGATCACTGTGAAAAACCCAATAAGCCACCTTTTCTGCTCTTGTTTTTGCTTATGCCTACCGGTCCAACTCTCAAACAGTTCTCTAATGGTACCAGGAATAGCCCAATCCTCACCAAAACTCCTCATCCAACTGCACCACACCTACCACGTGAATTCACATAGAAGGAATAAATGTTTGACCGATTCTATCTCCTTCTTACAAAGAACACAGATATTATCACTGGGCATAATAACGCCTAGCCTACTCAATCTCTCCTTGGTATTCACTCGACCAACCAGCACAAACCATCCAAAAAGCGCAATTCTTGAAGGCACCACTCCTCGCCAGACTGAACTTGTAAAGCTGTAGCTCGTTATCTCATCTGACAGAGTCTCTGATTGAAGTACCTGTATAACAGATCTGGTAGAAAATAACCCTTTACTATCAAACTTCCACACCAGCTTATCCTCTGCACCAGCTGCCAACTTCACCGGCCTTAGCCTCTCATGAAACGGGCAGAGAAGTTCCATCTCCCATTGAAACAGCTCCCTTCTCCACTGGAAATTCCATATCCACTCAAGTCCATCCCAAAACCCACAATCCCCTATCATAGCTCCTTGTTGGTTTGAAATAGAATATAGTCTTGGAAAAGCCATTTTCAAGGGTCCACCTTGCAGCCAGTTATCCTCCCAAAACAGAGTGCTTCTTCCATTACCTACCTCCATCGCCATGCCAGTCAGCATTTTGTCTTTTATCCGCTGCTCTATGATATTCAAATGGCAAATGTCTTTCCAGGGCCCTCCTTTAACCGGTAGCTGCTGATTTACTAGCATTATATCGGGGTTCAGGTTGTTACACGAGCAGACAATCTTCTTCCACAAGGGGCACTCCTCCTTTGAAAACCTCCACCACCACTTAAACAGGAGTGCTGTGTTTCGAAGCAATGCATCCCCAATCCCCAAGCCCCCAGCTTTTTTCGGTGCCTGAACCAGTTCCCACTTGACCAACGGGATACCCTCCTTACCATCCCCCTTACACCACATAAATCTCCTTTGCAAGGATATCAGCTTATCCGCAACCGCCTTTGGCATTTTGTACAGACTAAGGTAATATATCGGAAGGATATTCAGCACTGATTTTATGAGCACGAGCTTACCCGCTTTGTTTAAGACTTTTGCTTTCCACAGGCTGAGTTTCTCTTCCACCTTATCTATTATCGGTTTCCAAGTCTTCACCAAATGCGGATTAGCCCCCAAGGAAATTCCGAGATACCTAACTGGTAATGCTGCTTGCTGGCACCCCAGAAGACCACACGCATGATCTATCCACTCCTGTTCACAATTCACCGATATCAGATTTGATTTATCAAAATTGATGCTCAACCCTGACATCAACTCAAAACACTGCAGCAGTCTCCTGTAATTCACAATTGTCTCTGTCACCGGGGGACAAAACAATATCGTATCATCCGCAAATTGTAGATGCGACAATGCAATATTCTTTCCCCAACTAGCAGCGGATCAATGCGGCCATTCCTGACAGCTTCACCCAGCATCCGATGCAACACATCCACTACTAGCACAAACAGAAATGGAGAGAGGGGATCCCCTTGTCGGAGGCCTCGCTCCATTTTAAACGGCTTGGATGGCGACCCATTTACCAGTACAGACATAGTGGCCGTAGTAAGACACTCCTTCACCCAAAACCTCCAACGCTGTCCAAAACCCATTTTCTCTAACACTATATCCACGAAGCTCCATCTGACTCTATCATAAGCTTTATGAAAATCCAGCTTTATAATTGCCGCTTTCTTTCTTCGTGACTTCAGCCAATGGACCGTCTCACAAGCGATGAGAGCACCGTCATGGATCTTTCTGCCTTTCACAAATGCAGTCTGAGTCTCACCCACCAATCCTGGCATAACCGATCTCATTCTTCTCACTAGAACCTTCGAAACCACTTTATACACACATCCCACTAAGCTAATCGGCCGGAAATCCTTGATCTCTTTAGCCCCCACAAACGTTGGGGCCAACGTTACCCAAGTTAAATTTACATCTGTAGGTAACTTAGCCCTTTGGAAGAATTCCATCACTGCCTCAGTGAACTCCTGACCAATCTCTTCCCAGCATTTCTTAATGAAATTCATATTGTACCCATCACTACCTGGGGCCTTAGAAGATTCACAATCCCAAACTGCCTCCCTGATTTCCTCCACAGAAGGTGGAACCTCCAAAGCGTCTGCCTCATCTCTACCAATTTGCTTCAACAACCCATCCCGAATACCAATCCGTGGAGCAGTCTCCTGTCGATACAACTCCTTGTAGAATCCCCTTATTGCATGCTTTATCCTTGCTTGATTCCTTACAAGTCTCCCATGGATCATCAGAGCATCAATCCTGTTGTTCCGCCTTCTAGCTGAGGCAATGTTGTGAAAATACCTGGTATTCCTATCCATATCCCTAGCATGTTTGGACCGAGACAACTGTTTCCAATGGATTTCCTTCCTAATGTACCACTTTCCACAAAATTTCACCAACGCCTTCCGTCTAGCCTCCGTTGTATTGTCATAGATTCCCTCACTAACCTGATCGTCCAGTTTCCTTATCTCATCCTCAAACTTCATAATCCTATTATCCATATCACCAAAATTATCCTTATGCCATTGTCTCAAAGGTGTCGTCAAGGCCTTCAGTTTACCAAGGAACGGAGTACCTCCCAATTTTCGCCATTCATTTTTTACTGTCAATAGAAAACCCTCATGTGTAAACCAGAAATCCAAATTCCTGAACGGTCGAGGACCCCTCTTACCAGTGTATCATCCACAATCAACGGGCAATGATCGGACAAGCCCCTTGGACCACCTTTCAGCCTAATGTCAGGGAATTCTTCCACCCATTCAATATTAACCAACACCCTATCTATTCTGCTACAAGACTGACCCCTGAACCATGTGTATTTCCTATCAGTAAGGGGTAGATCCACTAGCTGCATGTCTTGAACCCAACTTTTAAACTCTTCCGCTGAGACCGACAAACTCATCCCCCCTTTGCGATCCGCAACTTGTAAAATCTCATTAAAGTCTCCCAACAAACAGAAAGGAACCTGGCACAATCCCGCAATATAACTCAATTCCTCCCACACCACCCTCTTTTCTTCCCTCCCATGTGCCCCGTACACCAAACAATAGGCACACTGGAAGTTATTCTTCGTTAACACACCTTCAACGCACAACCATCTCTCCCCTTTATAACAATTACTTTTTTGAAACATCATATCATCCCACATCAACAGAAGTCCACCAGCTGCCCCAACAGATTCCACAAACTCCCATCCTACCGTACTACTTCCCATACCCTGGCAACATCATATTTCGAAATAACCTCTTTTTTTGTTTCAATCAAGCCTAACATGTTCACATTATATTTCTTCTTTAATGTTTTTATCATGCTCAGTTTTCCGTCTCCCCCCAAACCCCTAATATTCCAACAACTTACTATCATTTAATCATATTATTACTCACCTTACATTTGTTCTTTGGACGACTTCTTCTTGCCTTTTCTTTTTGTTTCGCCAGTTTTCGCTTTTCCGCTATCTTTGCATTCTGAGCTTGCAAAATACTCATAATATCCACATCTTCATCATATAATACAGCGCCGGATTCCACCGCCAGATTCCATGTAACCTCCGTTTCCTTTAGTTGTGCTTCCTTGGAAACTCTGTCGTACTCTCTCTCGCTGGACTTCCCTTCACCTGCGTCCGTGACAGCCTCATTTCCAATTTTTCCCTTATCATTAGTCAGCCCATGTGTACCTATTTCTGCTTCTTGAGCTGTCTCCAAGAACTTATCAGACGCTCCCAATCGGTCCCGGTGCATCGACTCACTCCTTGCAGCAGAACCTTCATGAAGAGCCCTTGCCTCTGCATCAACCGCGCTCTTCCCCGCCCCTGTCACCCTCCCGCAACCACCAGCCATGCCCCCACCCGACCCCTGTGATGTTACGCCATGGAGCTCAGCCACAGCTTCGCTCGAGACAGCCAGCGTCAGGGCCGGAGTACTCTTCCTTGCCCCTGCGTCGTCTTCTCCATTTTTCTCACAGTTGATCACCGCTGCTCGCACTTCACGCCCAACCATAGCCAGAGCATCAATCGCACCCCTCCCATCCTCTGCCCGCTCCATCTGCGCATGGGTTAGGGCTCCAGCGACCCGGTTTGCCACTAGCCAGCCTACCCCAGGCCCATTTTCGTTCCCCAACTCCAACCGCACATCCTGAATACCACATGGCCCAACTCCCTGCTGCATAGTTATTGGGTTTATATGAATTAGGCCCAACTCATTCCCACCTATGTAGCAAACCTTCTCATGTGATAATAGCTGCCCCAAATTAAATGACCCGTGTGGTATAACATTAACACCCAGCTCCCTTCCTTCCTCAGTACAAATTCCCTGTGTAATCGTTTTTTCAGAATCTTCCTCATCACTACCAAATCCCTCCGTAACTGCCTTACCTTGATTCTGTGTACAACTCACCGAATCTGTTGCATCACCAAGATTTTTAAAATTCGAAAAATCAATGTTCACATCATTGAATAACACCTCCGGAATTACTGTTCTATCCTTCCCACAGTCTCTCTCCGGCAAACTTCCGGTTATCAGATCTGCCGCCGGATCCCAATGCACCACCATCTTTACCTTACTCTTTTCACAAAAACCGTCATCGTCCATCGCACCCTGGTCCGTTTTCCTCTCCAATAAGCTCTCCGTCCCAATAGCCTCCAACCCCAACTCTTTGCCCAAGATTTGATGGCCCAAACCGGCGTTCAAAGTCACCCTCAGGAATTCCAGCGTTAAACGCCGGAACTGGCACCCAAATGGGAGTTAAACGCCCAAACTGGCACTAAAGCAGGCGTTTTTAACTCCAAGAGGAGTCTCTACACGAAAATGCTTCATTGCTCAGCCCAAGCACACACCAAGTGGGCCCGGAAGTGGATTTTTATGTCATTTACTCATTTCTGTAAACCTTAGACTACTAGTTCTCTATAAGTAGGACCTTTTACTATTGTATTTTCATCTTTTGATCACTTTAGATCTCTAGATCATCTTTGGACACCTAGTTCTTAGATCATTGGGAGGCTGGCCATTCGGCCATGCCTAGACCTTGTTCTTATGTATTTTCAACGGTGGAGTTTCTACACACCATAGATTAAGGTGTGGAGCTCTGCTGCACCTCGAGTATTAATGCAATTACTATTGTTCTTCTATTCAATTCCGCTTGTTCTTGTTCTAAGATATCACTTGTTCTTCAACTTGATGAATGTGATGATCCGTGACACTCATCATCATTCTCACCTATGAACGTGTGACTGACAACCACCTCCGTTCTATCTTCGATTGGGTGAATATCTCTTGGATTCCTTATTGCACGATGCATGGTTGATCGCCTGACAACCGAGCCAGCCATTCCGTGAGATCAGAGTCTTCGTGGTATAGGCTAGAACTGATGGTGGCATTCAAGAGAATCCGGAAGGTCTAACCTTGTCTGTGGTATTCTGAGTAGGATTCAATGATTGAATGACTGTGACGTGCTTCAAACTCCTGAGGGCGGAGCGTTAGTGACAGACGCAAAAGAATCACTGGATTCTATTTCGGCCTGATTGAGAACCGACAGATGGATAGCCGTGCCGTGACAGGGTGCGTTGAACATTTCCACTGAGAGGATGGGAGGTAGCCACTGACAACGGTGAAACCCTTGCTTAAGCTTGCCATGGAAAGGAGTAAGAAGGATTGGATGAAGACAGTAGGAAAGCAGAGAGACGGAAGGGAAGGCATCTTCATGCGCTTATCTGAAGTTCCTACCAATGAAATACATAAGTATCTCTATCTTTATCTTTTATGTTTATGCGTTCATCACCATATCCATTTGAGTTTGCCTGACTGAGATTTACAAGATGACCATAGCTTGCTTCATACCAACAATCTCCGTGGGATCGACCCTTACTCGCGTAGGGTTTATTACTTGGACGACCCAGTGCACTTGCTGGTTAGTTGTGCGAAGTTGTGTTAATGCCATGGTATTGAACACCAAGTTTTTGGGGTTCATGACCGGGGATTATGAGAGTTGTGAAAAGTATTGTTCACAATTTCGCGCACCAAGTTTTTGGCGCCGTTGCCGGGGATTGTTTGAGTTTAGACAACTGACGGTTCATCTTGTTGCTTAGATTAGGTATTTTTTTTTCGAAATTCTTGAAGATGAATTCTAGAGTTTCATGATGATTTGTTGAAGTCTGGCTGGCTGAGAAGCCATGTCTAATTTCATTGGACCGAGGTTTCAACTTATCATCACAAGAGCTTGTTGATTTTCATCAATCTTGCTTTTAGAGCAGTGAATTGCTAAGGCTTGGCTGGCCTTTGGCCATGTCTAGTGTTTTGGACCGAAGCTTTCTTTGAAAGCTTGGCTGGCTGTGAAGCCATGTCTAATTCCTGGACCGGAGTCTTAGACTAGCATTGCACTGATTCCTGGAATTCTCATCAAGAATTTTGATATCTTTTTCCATTTAATTTTCGAAAAACACAAAAAAAAAATTTACAAAATCATAAAAACCAAAAATATTTCATGTTTCTTGTTTGAGTCTAGTGTCTCATCTTAAGTTTGGTGTCAAATGCATGCATTCATTCATGTGTCTTAAGGATCTTCAAGTGATTTTTGATGATTTCTTACTCTGATCTTTGAATCCTCTTGACTTGAGTGTTTATGTGTCTCATATGCATTCTCATTAGTGTCAGTAGTATGCAAACTGCTAAGTTTGGTGTCTTGCATGCATTGTTATTTGATTCTTGTTGCATTTTGATTTTTCCTTATTATTAAAAATCCAAAAATATTTTTAATTTGTGTCTTCTCAAGTCGATAATACAGAGAATTGAAGATTCAGAACATACAGCAGAGGAATTGCACAGAAAAAGCTGGGCGTTCAAAACGCCCAGTGAAGAAGGACAGACTGGCGTTTAAACGCCAGCCAGGGTACCTGGTTGGGTGTTTAACGCCCAAAAAGGTATAGTTTTGGGCGTTAAACGCCAGAATGTGCACCATTCTGGGCCTTTAACGCCAGGATGGCACAAGGGGGAAGATTTTGTTTTCAAATCATTTTTTTTCAAGTTTTCAAAATCTTTTCAAAATCAAATCTTTTTCAAATCATAATTTTTCAATCAAATCTTTTTCAAAATCAATTTCTTTCCATTTTCAAAGATACTTGCTATCAATTAATGATTTGATTCAAACAAATCAAGTATGTTGCCTTTTCTGTTGAGAAAGGTTTAATGTTTGAATCATATCTTTTCTTGTTAGCCAAGTTTTTAATTTTCAAAATCAAATCTTTTTAAAATGTTTTTCAAATCATATCTTCTCAATCACATCTTTTAAAATTAATCATATCTTCTTAACCACCTCTTTTTCAAAATAGTTTTCAATCAAATCTCTTTTGATTTCTAATTTCAAAATCTTTTTTTCAAAAATTACTTGATTTCTTTTCCACTTTCATTTTCGAAAATCAAGTAGTGTTTTCAAAAATGTTTTCAAAATCTTTTACTTAATTTTCGAAAATTACTTCCCTCCTTCTCACATCCTTCTATTTATGGACTAACACTATTCCTTAATGCAAAATTCGAACTCCATCTTCTCTAATAAGTTCGAATTTTCTACTTCTGTCTTCTACTCTTCTTTTCCTCTGACACCTAAAGGAATCTCTATACTGTGACATAGAAGATTCCACATTTTCTTGTTCCCTTCTCTTTCTTATGAACAGGAGCAAAGACAAAAGCATTCTTGTTGAGGCTGATCCTGAACCTGAAAGGACCTTGAAGAGAAAGCTAAGAGAAGCCAAAGCACAACTCTCTGTAGAGGACCTAACCGAATTCTTCAAAGAAGAAGAACACATGGCAGCCGAAAACAACAACAATGCCAACAATGCAAGGAAGGTGCTGGGTGACTTTACTGCACCTACTCCCGACTTCTATGGGAGAAGCATCTCTATCCCTACCATTGGAGCAAACAACTTTGAGCTTAAGCCTCAATTAGTTTCTCTAATGCAACAGAATTGCAAGTTCCATGGACTTCCACTGGAAGATCCTCATCAGTTTTTAGCTGAATTCTTGCAAATCTGTAACACTGTCAAGACTAATGGGGTTGACCCTGAGGTCTACAGACTTATGCTATTCCCTTTTGCTGTAAGAGACAGAGCTAGAACATGGTTGGATTCTCAACCTAAAGAGAGCCTGGACTCTTGGGAAAAGCTAGTCAACGCCTTCTTGGCAAAGTTCTTTCCTCCTCAAAAATTGAGTAAGCTTAGAGTGGAAGTCCAAACCTTCAAACAGAAGGACGGAGAATCCCTCTATGAAGCTTGGGAAAGATACAAACAATTAATCAGGAAGTGTCCCTCTGACATGCTTTCTGAGTGGAGCATCATAGGTATTTTCTATGATGGTCTCTCTGAACTATCCAAGATGTCTTTGGATAGCTCTGCTGGAGGATATCTTCATCTGAAGAAGATGCCTGCAGAAGCTCAAGAACTAATTGAAATGGTTGCAAATAACCAATTCATTTACACTTCTGAAAGAAATCCTGTGAACAATGGGACTAGTCAGAAGAAAGGAGTTCTTGAGATTGACACTCTAAATGCCATATTGGCTCAGAACAAAATATTGACTCAACAAGTCAATATGATTTCTCAAAGTCTGTCTGGAATGCAAAATGCACCAAGCAGTACTAAGGAAGCTTCATCCGAGGAAGAAGCTTATGATCCTGAGAACCCTTCAATGGAAGAGGTGAATTACATGGGAGAACCCTATGGAAACACCTATAATCCCTCATGGAGGGATCATCCAAATCTTTCATGGAAGGATCAACAGAGACCTCAACAAGGTTTCAATAACAATAATGGTGGAAGAAACAGGTTTTATCAATAGCAAGCCTTTTCCATCATCTTCTCAGCAACAGACAGAGAGTTCTAAGCAGAATACCTCTGACTTAGCAACCATGGTCTCTGATCTAATCAAAACCACTCAAAGTTTCATGACTGAAACAAGGTCCTCCATTAGAAACTTGGAAGGACAAGTGGGTCAGCTGAGCAAGAAAATTACTGAACTCCCTCCTAGTACTCTCTCAAGCAATACAGAAGAAAATCCAAAAGGAGAGTGCAAGGCCATCAACATGGCCAAATTTTGGGAGGAAGAAGAGCCAGTGAACGCCACTGAGAAAGGCCTCACTGGGCGTCCACTGGCCTCCAATGAGTTCCCCAATGAGGAACCATGGGAATCTGAGGCTCAAAATGAGACCATAGAGATTCCATTAGACTTACTTCTGCCATTCATGAGCTCTGATGAGTATTCTTCCTCTGAAGAGGATGAGTATGTCACTGAAGAGCAAGTTGCTAAATACCTTGGAGCAATCATGAAGCTAAATGACAAGTTATTTGGAAATGAGACTTGGGAGGATGAACCCCTTTGCTCACCAAAGAACTGGATGACTTGTCTAGGCAGAAACTGCCTCAAAAGAGGCAGGATCCTGGGAAGTTTTCAATACCTTGTGCCATAGGCACCATGACCTTCAAGAAGGCCTTGTGTGACTTAGGGTCAAGTGTAAACCTCATGCCTCTCTCTGTAATGGAGAAGCTAGGGATCTTTGTGGTGCAAGCTGCAAAAATCTCACTAGAGATGGCAGACAACTCAAGAAAACAATCCTATGGACTTGTAGCGGATGTTCTGGTGAAGGTTGAAGACCATTACATCCCTACTGATTTCATAGTCCTAGAGACTGGGAAGTGCATGGATGAATCCATCATTCTTGGCAGACCCTTCCTAGCCACAGCAAAGGCTGTGATTGATGTTGATAGAGGAGAGTTGATCATTCAAGTGAATGAAGAATCCTTGGTGTTTAAGGCCTAAGGATATCCCTCTATCACTATGGAGAGGAAGCATGAAGAGCTCCTCTCAAAACAGAGCCAAACAGAGCCCCCACAGTCAAACTCTAAGTTTGGTGTTGGGAGGCCACAACAAGCTCTAAGTTTGGTGTTGAACCCCCACATTCAAACTCTAAGTTTGGTGTTGGGAGGTTCCAACATGGCTCTGAGCACCAGTGAGGCTCCATGAAGAGTCCTCTGTCAAGCTACTGACATTAAAGAAGCGCTTGTTGGGAGGCAACCCAATGTTCTATTATATATTTTTTTCTTTTGTTATTTTATATTTTTTTTGTAGGTTGATGATCATGAGAAGTCACAAAATCAATAAAAAAAGCAAAAACAGAATGAAAAACAGGAAGAAAAATAGCACACCCTGGAGGACGCACCTACTGGCGTTTAAACGCCAGTGAGGCTAGCTGTTGGGCGTTTAACGCCCAGTCTGGCACCATTCCGGGCGTTTAACGCCAGAAAGGGGCACCAGACTGGTGTTAAACGCCAGTGAAGGGCAAGAACCTGGCGTTAAACGCCAGAAATGGGCACCAGCCCGGCGTTTAACGCCAGAAATGGCCAAAAACGCAATTTTGCTTGCCATTTGGTGCAGGGATGACTTTTCCTTGACACCTCAGGATCTGTGGACCCCACAGGATCCCCACCTACCCCACCACTCTCTCTCTCTTCTTCACCCATTCACCAATCACCTCAACACCTCTTCCCCAAAAGCCCTTCACCTATCAAATCCCATCCTTTTCTTCACCACTCACATCCATCCTTCATAAAACCCCACCTACCTCACCATTCAAATTCAAACCACTTTCCCACCCAAACCCACCCTCAATTGACCGAACCCTACCCTTCCCCCTCTCCTATATAAACCCATCTTCACTCCTTCATTTTCACACAACCTAAACACCACTTCTTCCCCTTTTGGCCGAACACAAAGCCATCTCCATCTCCTTCATTTCTTCTTCTTCTACTCTCTTCTTTCTTCTTTTGCTCGAGGACGAGCAAACATTTTAAGTTTGGTGTGGTAAAAGCATTGATTTTTGTTTTTCCATAACCATTTATGGCATCCAAGGCCGGAGAAACCTCTAGAAAGAGGAAAGGGAAGGCAAAAGCTTCCACCTCCGAGTCATGAGAGATGGAGAGATTCATCTCAAGGGTGCATCAAGACCACTTCTATGAAGTTGTGGCCTTGAAGAAGGTGATCCCCGAGGTCCCTTTTTCACTCAAAAAGGGTGAATATCCGGAGATCCGACATGAGATCCCTGAGATTCCTCAAGGGATGCACTTTCCTCCACAAAACTATTGGGAGCAACTAAACACCTCCCTAGGAGAATTGAGTTCCAACATGGGACAACTAAGGATGGAACATCAAGAACACTCCATCATCCTCCATGAAATTAGAGAAGACCAAAGAATCATGAGGGAGGAGCAACAAAGACAAGGAAGAGATATTGAGGAGCTCAAGCACTCCATAGGATCTTCAAGAGGAAGAAAGAGCCGCCATCGCTAAGGTGGACCCGTTCTTTGATTTCCTTGTTCTTTATTCTTCTGTTTTTCAAATTTTAGTGCTTATGTTTATCCATGTTTGTGTCTTGTGATCATTAGTGTCTTAGTGTCTATGCCTTAAAGTTATGAATGTCCTATGAATCCATCACCTTTCCTGAATGAAAAATGTTCTTAATTGAAAAAGAAAAGAATTGCATGAATTTTGAATTTTATAACAGTTTAATTATTTTGATGTGGTGGCAATACTTTTGTTCTCTGAATGTATGCTTAAACAGTGCATATGTCTTTTGAATTTGTGGTTCATGAATGTTGGCTCTTGAAAGAATGATGAAAATGGAGACATGTTACTGAGGATCTGAAAAATCATAAAAATGATTCTTGAAAGCAAGAAAAAGCATTTCTATTAAAAAAAAATCGAAAAAAAAAAGAGAAAAAGAAAAGAAAACGAAAAAAAAGAGAGAAAAGAAAGAAATAAAGTTGTGATCCAAGGCAAAAAGAGTGTGCTTAAGAACCCTGGACACCTCTAGTTGGGGATTCTAGCAAAGCTGAGTCACAATCTGAAAAGGTTCACCCAACTATGTGTCTGTGGCATGTATGTATCCGGTGGTAATACTGGAAGACAGAGTGTTTTGGGCCACAGCCAAGACTCAATAAGTAGCTGGGTTCAAGAATCATCATACTTTGCTAGGAGAATCAATAACACTATCTGGATTCTAAGTTCCTAAGGAAGCCTATCATTCTGAATTTCAAAGGATAGAGTGAGATGCCAAAACTATTCAGAGGCAAAAAGCTAAAAGCCCCGCTCATCTAATTAATACTGATCCTCATAGATGTTTTTGGAATTCATTGCATATTCTCTTCTTTTTATCTTATTTGATTTTCAGTTGCTTGAGGACAAGCAACAATTTAAGTTTGGTGTTGTGATGAGTGGATAATTTGTACGCTTTTTGGCATTGTTTTTAGTATGATTTTAGTATGATCTAGTTAGTTTTTAGTATATTTTTATTAGTTTTTAGTTAAAATTCACTTTTCTGGACTTTACTATGAGTTTGTGTGTTTTTCTGTGATTTCAGGTATTTTCTGGCTGAAATTGAGGGACCTGAGCAAAAATCTGATTCAGAGACCAAAAAGGACTACAGATGCTGTTGGATTCTGACCTCCCTGTACTCGAAGTGGATTTTCTGGAGCTACAGAAGCCCAATTGGCGCGCTCTCAACGGCGTTGGAAAGTAGACATCCTGGGCTTTCCAGAAATATATGATAGTCCATACTTTGCCTAAGATTTGATGGCCCAAACCGGCGTTCAAAGTCACCCTCAGGAATTCCAGCGTTAAACGCCGGAACTGGCACCCAAATGGGAGTTAAACGCCCAAACTGGCACTAAAGCTGGCGTTTAACTCCAAGAGGAGTCTCTACACGAAAATGCTTCATTGCTCAGCCCAAGCACACACCAAGTGGGCCCGGAAGTGGATTTTTATGTCATTTACTCATTTCTGTAAACCTTAGGCTACTAGTTCTCTATAAGTAGGACCTTTTACTATTGTATTTTCATCTTTTGATCACTTTAGATCTCTAGATCATCTTTGGACACCTAGTTCTTAGATCATTGGGAGGCTGGCCATTCGGCCATGCCTAGACCTTGTTCTTATGTATTTTCAACGATGGAGTTTCTACACACCATAGATTAAGGTGTGGAGCTCTGCTGTACCTCGAGTATTAATCTAATTACTATTGTTCTTCTATTCAATTCCGCTTGTTCTTGTTCTAAGATATCACTTGTTCTTCAACTTGATGAATGTGATGATCCGTGACACTCATCATCATTCTCACCTATGAACGTGTGACTGACAACCACCTCCGTTCTATCTTCGATTGGGTGAATATCTCTTGGATTCCTGATTGCACGATGCATAGTTGATCGCCTGACAACCGAGTGCTCGCCTGACAACCGAGCCAGCCATTCCGTGAGATCAGAGTCTTCATGGTATAGGCTAGAACTGATGGCGGCATTCAAGAGAATCCGGAAGGTTTAACCTTGTCTGTGGTATTCTGAGTAGGATTCAATGATTGAATGACTGTGACGTGCTTCAAACTCCTGAGGGCGGGGCATTAGTGACAGACGCAAAAGAATCACTGGATTCTATTCCGGCCTGATTGAGAACCGACAGATGGATAGCCGTGCCGTGACAGGGTGCGTTGAACATTTCCACTGAGAGGATGGGAGGTAGCCACTGACAACGGTGAAACCCTTGCTTAAGCTTGCCATGGAAAGGAGTAAGAAGGATTGGATGAAGACAGTAGGAAAGCAGAGAGACGGAAGGGAAGGCATCTTCATGCGCTTATCTGAAATTCCTACCAATGAAATACATAAGTATCTCTATCTTTATCTTTTATGTTTATGCGTTCATCACCATATCCATTTGAGTTTGCCTGACTGAGATTTACAAGATGACCATAGCTTGCTTCATACCAACAATCTCCGTTGTATCGACCCTTACTCGCGTAAGGTTTATTACTTGGACGACCCAGTGCACTTGCTGGTTAGTTGTGCGAAGTTGTGTTAATGCCATGGTATTGAACACCAAGTTTTTGGGGTTCATGACCGGGGATTATGAGAGTTGTGAAAAGTATTGTTCACAATTTCGCGCACCAAAAACCTTGACAAGAAAAAATCCAATGGGAAAAAACATGACCAAGGGAAAAAGGGTATAGTCTCCCCCTCTTGCCGACATCATTTAATGTCTTGAAATCGGTGCATCCCAATATCATGTACCAATCTTTCAAAGGAGGATTTTGGGAGTGACTTTGTGAATAAATCTGCCAGATTGTCACTTGAACGGATCTGTTGGATATCAATTGTTCCTTTATTTTGAAGATCATGAGTGAAGAAGAATTTGGGAGAAATATGCTTTGTTCTATCACCTTTGATGTATCCACCCTTAAGTTGAGCAATGCATGCTGTATTATCTTCAAACAGGACAGTTGGAGCTATCTTATGATCAATCAGTCCACATGATGACAGAATATATTGAATCAGACTCTTCAGCCAAAACACTCGCGACTAGCTTCATGAATCGCCAGTATTTCAGCATGATTAGAGGAGGTTGCTGCTATCATCTATTTCGTGGACCTCCATGATATAGCTGTACCACCATATGTGAATAGGTATCCTATTTGAGATCTCCCTTTATGTGGATCAGACAAGTATCTGGCATCTGCATAGCCAACTAGTTGTGACTTGGATCCATAGGGATAAACCAATCCATTATCAACCGTTCTATGAAGATATCAAAAAAATTGTTTGATTCCACTCCAATGTCTTCTGGTTGGAGAGGAACTATATCTTGCTAGTAAATTCACCGCGAATGATATGTCAGGTCGCGTATTATTAGCAAGATACATTAGCGCTTCAATGGCACTAAGATATGGTACTTCAGGACCAAGGATATCTTCATTCTCTTCTTTAGGACGGAATTGATCTTTTTCCACATCTAAAGATCTTACAATCATTGGGGTACTTAATGGATGTGACTTATCCATATAAAATCTCTTTAAGATCTTTTCTGTGTATGTTGTTTGATGAATAAAGATCCTATCTTTTTATGCTCGATCTGCAGGCGGAGACAAAATTTAGTCTTTCCAAGATCTTTCATCTCAAACTCTTCTTTTAGAGTTTTTATAATTGTTGGAATCTCTTCAGGAGTCCCAATGATATTTAAATCATCAACGTATACAGCAATTATAATGAATCCAGATGCAGATTTCTTTATGAAAACACATAGACAGATATCATCATTCTTGAATCCATTTTTGGCCAGATACTCAGTAAGACGATTATACCACATTCGTCCAGATTGCTTCAGACCATATAAAGATCTTTGCAATTTGACTGAGTATAACCCTTGCGAATATTCATTGGATGGTTTAAATATCTTTAGTCCTTCAGGGACTTCCATATAGATATCCCGATCTAATGAGCCGTATAAATAGGCTGTTACCACATCCATTAAATGCATATGTAGTTTATGATATGCAGATAAACTAACCAAATAACGCAATGTTATCGCATCCACTACAGGGGAATACGTTTCTTCATAATCTATACCGGGCCTTTGTGAAAATCCTTGTGCCACAAGTCGGGCTTTGTAGCGCACAACTTCATTTTCTCATTTTGTTTTCTCATAAATACCATCGGTATCCAACAGGTTTTACATCTGCAGGTGTACGAACTACAGGTCCAAAGACTTCACGTTTTGCAAGTGAGTCTAATTGAGCCTTCATGGCTTCTTCCCATTTTGGCCAATCATTTCTTTGTCAACATTCTTCGACTGATCTTGGCTCAAGATCCTTATTTTCATGCATGATATTTAATGCCACATTATATGCAAATATTTCATTGACAATTGTCTTACTTCGGTCTCATTGCATTCCTGTAAAGACATAATTTATCGAGATCTCGTCATTTTCACAATTTTCAGGTACCTGAACGTCTTCTGGCGTTAAAATCATATCAGAATTTTGGACAACTACAGGTGTCTCTACTATGTCTTTTTCAACAGGAATAGTATTCACCTCTTTTCGCTTTCGATGATTTTTGTCTTTGAACCGACAGGCCTGCCACGCTTCTGGCGTATATTTGCTTTGGTGGCAATTTTTCTAACAGGGACATCAATTCGAATTGGGGCATTTTCCGCTGGTATATAAGATTTGGTTATGCTCTTTGTATCGGAAAATGCATCAGGCAATTCACTTGCTATTCTTTGCAAATGTATAATCTTTTGAACTTCTAGTTCACATTGCCCTGATCGAGGATCTAAATGCATCAACGATGATGCATTCCAATTAAGTCCCTTTTCGGGAAGCTTATTCTCTCCCCCTAATGTTGGAAATTTTGATTCATCAAAATGACAATTGATGAGCGGATGATTTATACGCTTTTTGGCATTGTTTTCACTATGTTTTTAGTATATTTTAGTTAGTTTTTAGTATACTTTTATTAGTTTTTGGTTAAAATTCACTTTTCTGGACTTTACTATGAGTTTGTGTGTTTTTCTGTGATTTCAGGTATTTTCTGGCTGAAATTGAGGGTCCTGAGCAAAAATCTGATTTAGAGGCTGAAAAGGACTGCAGATGCTGTTGGATTCTGACCTCCCTGCACTCGAAGTGGATTTTATGGAGCTACAGAAGCCCAATTGACACGCTCTCAACGGCGTTGGAAAGTAGACATCCTGGGCTTTCCAGCAATGTATAATAGTCTATACTTTTCCCGAGATTTGATGGCCCAAACCGGCGTTGCAAATCAGCCTCAGAATTCCCAGCGTTTAACGCTGGAACTGGAATAAAAATTGGAGTTAAACGTCCAAACTGGCATGAAAGCTGGCGTTTAACTCCAGAAAAAGTCTCTACACATGAAAGCTTCAATGCTCAGCCCAAGCACACACTAAGTGGACCCAGAAGTGGATTTTTACGTCATTTACTCATTTCTGTATACCCTAGGTTACTAGCTTACTATTAATAGGATCTTTTGACATTGTATCTGTACCTCATGACACTTTACACGTTTCTTTGTGTACTTCCTACGGCATGAGTCTCTAAACCCCATGGTTGGGGGTGAGGAGCTCTGCTGTGTCTTGATGGATTAATGCAATTACTACTGTTTTTCATTCAATCATGCTTGCTTCCATTCTAAGATATCACTTGTTCCTAAACCTGATGAATGTGATGATCCGTGACACTCATCATCATTCTCAACTATGAACGTGTGCATGACAACCACCTCCGTTCTACCTTAGATTGAGTAGATATCTCTTGGATTCCTTAATCCGAATCTTCGTGGTATAAGCTAGAACTGATGGCGGCATTCAAGAGAATCCGGAAGGTCTAAACCTTGTCTGTGGTATTCTGAGTAGGATTCAATGATTGAATGACTGTGACGAGCTTCAAACTCGCGATTGTGGGGCGTTAGTGACAGACGCAAAAGAATCACTGGATTCTATTCCGACATGATCGAGAACCGACAGCTGGATAGCCGTGCCGTGACAGGGTGCGTTGAACATTTCCACTGAGAGGATGGGAGGTAGCCACTGACAACGGTGAAACCCTTGCATACAGCTTGCCATGGAAGGAGCCTTGCGTGCTTGAAGAAGAAGACAGTAGGAAAGCAGAGATTCGGAAGATGGAGCATCTCCAAAACCTCAACCTGTTCTCCATTACTGCAAAACAAGTACTTATTTCATGTTCTTTTACTTTTCACAATCAACCCTGATAATTATTGATATCCTGACTAAGAGTTACAAGATAACCATAGCTTGCTTCAAGCCGACAATCTCCGTGGGATCAACCCTTACTCACGTAAGGTATTACTTGGACGACCCAGTGCACTTGTTGGTTAGTTGTGCGGGATTGCAAAATGTGATTGCAATTTCGTGCACCAAGTTTTTGGCGCCGTTGCCGGGGATTGTTCGAGTTTGGACAACTCACGGCTTATCGTGTTGCTTAGATTAGGACTATTTTATTTTAGTTGGTTTAGAGTCTTTTATTTGAGTTTAGTTTCATATTTTAAGTTTGGTGTCAATTGCATGCTTTTGTTTTTCTTTTAATTTTCGAATTTGCATGTCCTTAGTCCCTTTTTGATCTTTAAAAATTCTAGGTTTGGTGTCTTCCTTGTGTTTTCCTTTAGGTTTTCAAAATTAGTGTTTGATTTTCTAAAAATTTTAAGTTTGGTGTCATTCTGTTGTTTTTCTCTTTCCTCATTTCAAAAAAAAAAATCAAATCTTTTTCAAAATAATTTTCAATCATATCTTTTTAATTGCCAATTCCAAAATCTTTTTAATTAGTTGATTGATTTAGTTTCCAATTTGCTTTGATTTTATTTTTCTTTTAGTTTTCGAAATTTTATTTTATTTTCCTTTTGTTTTATTTTATTATTTTCGGTCATTTTTAAAAAAATAATCTACTTGCAATCCATATCATTTCCCTTTCTCCATCATGGACCTAAGTGGAATTGAGCAGTCCAGAAGGACTTTGGGGTCATATGCTAACCCCATTACAGCTGCATATGGGAGTAGCATCTGTATACCTCCCATCAAAGCAAGCAGCTTTGAGCTAAACCCTCAACTCATTATCATGGTGCAGCAAAATTGCCAGTATTCCGGTCTTCCAGGAAGAACCTACTGAGTTTCTGGCACAATTCTTACAACTTGCTGACACAGTACGTGATAAAGAGGTGGATTAGGATGTCTACAGATTATTACTGTTTCCATTTGCTGTAAAAGATCAAGCTAAGAGATGGTTAAATAACCAACCTACAGCAAGCATAAAGACATGGAAACAGTTATCAGACAAATTCCTGAATTAATTTTACCCTCCAAAAAGGATGACACAGCTAAGGCTGGACATCCAAGGCTTTAAACAAGAGGATAATGAATCCCTTTATAATGCCTGGGAGAGGTATAGAGGTATGCTAAGAAATGGCCCTCTGAAATGTTTTCAGAGTGGGTACAGTTAGACATCTTCTACTATGGGCTTACAGAAAAAGCTCAGATGTCTCTAGACCACTCAGCTGGTGGATCTATACATATGAGGAAGACGATTGAGGAGGCTCAAGAGCTTATAGATACTGTTGCTAGAAATCAACATTTGTACTCTAGCAATGAGTTCTCTACAAAAGAAGAAGTTATGGCAGTAGCCACTGATCCTAATCCTCAAGAACAGATGGTTGAGCTTAATCAGCAATTACACCTGATGACAAAACCGTTAGCAGAATTTAAAGAGATGCTCCAAGAAACTAAAACTGCTAACAAGAACATAGAATCACAGTTGAATCAGGCAAAACAGCAGTTATCTAAACAGATAACAAAAGAATGCCAAGCAGTTCAACTGAGGAGTGAGAAGACATTGAATAACACTGCTCAAAGTAGCAAAAAGCCAATAAAGGAACAATTGACAGAGGATAGCCAAACCACTATCCAAAATCCCTCTGAGGACAGTAAGAGCCCAGAGAGGAATACTCTTGGCGTTCAAACGCCAGAAAAGGGGGGAAAGTTGGCGTTAAACGCCCATTCCCTGCCCAGTTCTGGCATTCAAACGCCAGAAAAGGGGGAAAAGTTGGCGTTAAACGCCCATTTTCCACCCAACCCTGGCGTTCAAACGCCAATGGGGAATCAGACACCTGAGAGTGCTGATAGTAACCCTCTAAAAAGGCTTCTCCAACCACTTCTGTAAGGAATAAACCTGCAGCAACTAAGGTTGAAGAATATAAAGCCAAGATGCCTTATCCTCAGAAACTCCGCCAAGCGGAGCAGGATAAGCAATTTGCCCGCTTCGCAGACTACCTAAGGACTCTTAAAATAAAGATTCTGTTTGCAGAGGCACTTGAGCAAATACCTTCTTATGCTAAGTTCATGAAAGAGATCTTAAGTCATAAGAAGGATTGTTGAGAAACTGAAAAAGTATTTCTCACTGAAGAATGCAGTGCAGTCATTCTGAAAAGCTTACCAGAAAAGCTTCAAGATCCAGGAAGCTTTATGATACCATGCACATTAGAAGGTGCTTGCACCAAGACAGCCCTGTGTGACCTTGGAGCAAGCATCAATCTAATACCTGCATCCACTATCAGAAAGCTTGGGTTGACTGAAGAAGTCAAACCAACCCGGATATGCCTCCAACTTGCTAATGGCTCCATTAAATATCCATCAGGCATAATTGATGACATGATTGTCAAGGTTGGGCCATTTGCCTTTCCAACTGACTTTGTAGTGCTGGAAATGGAGGAGCACAAGAGTGCAACTCTCATTCTAGGAAGACCTTTCCTAGCAACTGGACGGACCCTCATTGATGTCCAAAAAGGGAAATTAACCCTGAGAGTCAATGAGGATGAGTTCAAGTTGAATGTTGTCAAAGCTATGCAGCATCCAGACACATCAAATGACTGCATAAGCACTGATATTATTGACTCTTTGGTGGAGGAGGTCAATATGACTGAAAGTCTTGAATCAGAGCTAGATGACATCTTTAAAGATGTTCAGCCTGATCTGGAGGAACTAAAGGAAATAAAAGAAATTCTGAAAATTCCTCAAGAAGAAGATAAACCTCCTAAACCAGAGCTCAAGCCACTACCACCATCCCTGAAATATGCATTTCTGGGAGAAGGTGACACTTTTCCAGTGATCATAAGCTCTGCTTTAAATCCACAGGAAGAGGAAGCACTAATTCAAGTGCTAAGGACACACAAGACAGCTCTTGGGTGGTCCATAAGTGATCTTAAGGGCATTAGCCCAGCAAGATGCATGCACAAGATCCTATTGGAGGATGATGCTAAGCCAGTGGTTCAACCACAAAGGCGGCTAAATCCAGCCATGAGGGAGGTGGTGCAGAAAGAGGTCACTAAGTTACTAGAGGCTGGGATTATTTATCCTATTTCTGACAGCCCCTGGGTGAGCCCTGTCCATGTTGTCCCCAAGAAGGGAGGCATAACAGTGGTTCATAATGAAAAGAATGAACTGGTTCCTACAAGAACTGTTACAGGGTGGCGTATGTGTATTGACTACAGAAGGCTCAATACAGCCACCAGGAAGGATCATTTTCCTTTACCATTCATAGACCAAATGCTAGAGAGACGGGCAGGTCATGAATATTACTGCTTTTTAGATGGCTATTCAGGTTACAACCAAATTGCAGTAGATCCTCAGGACCAAGAGAAAATAGCATTTACATGTCCTTCTGGAGTATTTGCCTACAGAAGGATGCCTTTTGGTCTGTGCAATGCACCTACAACCTTTCAGAGGTGCATGCTCTCTATCTTCTCAGATATGGTAAAGAAATTTCTGGAAGTCTTTATGGATGACTTTTCAGTATTTGGAGACTCATTCAGCTCCTGCCTTAACCATCTAGCACTTGTTCTGAAAAGATGCCAAGAGACTAACCTGTTTTAAACTGGGAAAAATGTCACTTTATGGTGACTGAAGGAATTGTCCTTGGGCACAAAATTTCAAGCAATAGAATAGAGGTGGATAAGGCAAAGGTAGAGGTAATTGAAAATTACCACCACCTGCCAATGTTAAGGCAATCAGAAGCTTTCTGGGGCATGCAGGATTCTACAAAAGGTTTATAAGGATTTTTCAAAAATTGCCAAACCTCTGAGTAATCTGCTAGTTGCTGACACTCCATTTATTTTTGATAATGAGTGTCTGCAGGCGTTTGAGACTTTAAAGCTAAGCTGGTCACAGCACCAGTCATCTCTGCACCAGACTGGACATTACCATTTGAACTAATGTGTGATGCCAGTGACCATGCCATTGGTGCAGTATTGGGACAGAGGCATGGTAAGCTTCTGCATGTCATTTATTATGGCAGCCGTATTCTAAATGATGCACAGAAGAACTACACAACCACAGAAAAGGAGTTACTTGCACTGGTTTATGCCATTGACAAGTTCAGATCTTATTTAGTAGGAACAAAGTGATAGTGTAGGCTGACCATGTTGCTCTTAAATATCTACTCACAAGCAGGATTCAAAACCCAGGCTCATAAGATGGGAGTTGCTTCTGCAAGAGTTTGATATAGAAATAAGAGACAGAAAAGGGACAGAGAATCAAGTAGCTGATCACCTGTCAATGATAGAACCAGTAGCAGGAGCATCCCTCCTTCCTACTGAGATCTCTGAAACCTTTCTAGATGAGCAATTGTTTGCTATTCAGGAAGCTCCGTGGCTTGCAGACAGTGCAAACTATAAGACTCAAGGTTCTCCTTCTGTAACCATGGAGAGGAAGAATGAAGAGCTTCTCTCAAAATAGAGTCAAACAGAGCCCCCACAGTCAAACTCTAAGTTTGGTGTTGGGAGGCCACCACCAACTTCTAAGTTTGGTGTTGAACCCCCACATTCAAACTCTAAGTTTGGTGTTGGGAGGTTCCAACATTGCTCTGAACATCTGTGAGGCTCCATGAGAGCCCACAGTCAAGCTACTGACATTAAAGAAGCGCTTGTTGGGAGGCAACCCAATGTTATATTTATTATTTTCCTTTGTTATTTTATGTTTTCTATAGGTTGATGATCCTAGGAAGTCACAAATTCAATTGAAAAAGCAGAAACAGAATGAAAAACAGGAAGAAAAATAGCACACCCTGGAGGAAAACCTTGCTGGCGTTTAAACGCCAGTAAGGGCAGCAAATGGCGTTTAACGCCCAGTCTGGCACCATTCTGGGCGTTTAACGCCAGAAAGGGGCACCAGACTGGCGTTAAACGCCAGGAATGGGCACCAAGCTGGCGTTAAACACCAGAAATGGGCACCAGCCCGGCGTTTAACGCCAGGATTGGCAGAAGGAGCATTTTTGCTCGCCACTTGGTACAGGGATGAATTATCCTTGACACCTCAGGATCTGTGGACCCCACAGGATCCCCATCTACCCCACCATTCTCTCTCTTCTTTCTTCTTTTGCTCGAGGACGAGCAAACCTTCTAAGTTTGGTGTGGTAAAAGCGTTGCTTTTTGTTTCTCCATAACCATTTATGGCACCTAAGGCCGGAGAAACCTCTAGAAGGAGGAAGGGGAAGGCAAAAGCTTCCACCTCCGAGCCATGGGAGATGGAGAGATTCATCTCAAGGGATGCACTTTCCTCCACAAAACTATTGGGAGCAAATCAACACCTCCCTAGGAGAATTGAGTTCCAACATGGGACAACTAAGGGTGGAGCACCAAGAACATTCCATCCTCCTCCATGAAATTAAAGAAGATCATAGAATCATGAGAGAGGAGCAACAAAGGCAAGGAAGAGACATTGAGGAGCTCAAGCACTCCATAAGATCTTCAAGAGGAAGAACAAGCCGCCATCACTAAGGTGGACCCGTTCTTTAATCTCCTTGTTCTTTATTTTCTATTTTTCGAATCTTTATGCTTATGTTTATCCATGTTTGTGTCTTATTACATGATCATTAGTATCTTAGTGTCTATGCCTCAAAGCTATGAATGTCCTATGAATCCATCACCTCTCTTAAATGAAAAATGCTTTAATCACAAAAGAACAAGAAGTACAGGATTTCGAATTCATCTTTGAAACTAGTTGAATTAGTTTGATGTGGTGACAATGCTTTTTATTTTCTGAATGAATGCTTAAACAGTGCATATGTCTTTTGAATTTTTTGTTTTAAGAATGTTAAAATTGTTGGCTCTTGAAAGAATGATGGAAAAGGAGAACTGTTATTAAGGATCTGAAAAATCATCAAAGTTATTCTTGAAGCAAGAAAAAGCAGTGAATACAAAAAAAAAGAGAAAAAAAACGAAAAGAAAAGAAAGAGAAAAAGAAAAGAAAAAAATAAAGTTGTGATCCAAGGCAAAAAGAGTGTGCTTAAGAATCCTGGACACCTCTAATTGGGGACTCTAGCAAAGCTGAGTCACAATCTGAAAAGGTTCATCCAATTATGTGTCTGTGGCATGTATGTATCCGGTGGTAATACCGGAAGACAGAGTGCTTTGGGCCACGGCCAAGACTCATAAAGTAGCTATGTTCAAGAATCATCATACTTCACTAGGAGAAACAATAACACTATCTGAGTTCTGAGTTCCTATAGAGGCCAATCATTCTGAACTTCAAAGGATAAAAGTGAGATGCCAAAACTATTCAGAAGCAAAAAGCTACTAGTCCCGCTCATCTAATTGGAGCTTAGTTCCTTTGATATTTTGGAGTCTATAGTATATTCTCTTCTTTTTATTCTATTTTGATTTTTAGTTGCTTGGGGACAAGCAACAATTTAAGTTTGGTGTTGTGATGAGCGGATGATTTATACGCTTTTTGGCATTGTTTTCACTATGTTTTTAGTATATTTTAGTTAGTTTTTAGTATACTTTTATTAGTTTTTGGTTAAAATTCACTTTTATGGACTTTACTATGAGTTTGTGTGTTTTTCTGTGATTTCAGGTATTTTCTGGCTGAAATTGAGGGTCCTGAGCAAAAATCTGATTTAGAGGCTGAAAAGGACTGCAGATGCTGTTGGATTCTGACCTCCCTGCACTCGAAGTGGATTTTATGGAGCTACAGAACCCAATTGACGCGCTCTCAACGGCGTTGGAAAGTAGACATCCTGGGCTTTCCAGCAATGTATAATAGTTCATACTTTGCCCGAGATTTGATGGCCCAAACCGGCTTGCAAATCAGCCTCAGAATTCCCAGCGTTTAACGCTGGAACTGGCATAAAAATTGGAGTTAAACGCCCAAACTGGCATGAAAGCTGGCGTTTAACTCCAGAAAAAGTCTCTACACATGAAAGCTTCAATGCTCAGCCCAAGACACACTAAGTGGACCCAGAAGTGGATTTTTACGTCATTTACTCATTTCTGTATACCCTAGGTTACTAGCTTACTATTAATAGGATCTTTTGACATTGTATCTGTACCTCATGACACTTTACACGTTTCTTTGTGTACTTCCTACGGCATGAGTCTCTAAACCCCATGGTTGGGGGTGAGGAGCTCTGCTGTGTCTTGATGGATTAATGCAATTACTACTGTTTTTCATTCAATCATGCTTGCTTCCATTCTAAGATATCACTTGTTCCTAAACCTGATGAATGTGATGATCCGTGACACTCATCATCATTCTCAACTATGAACGTGTGCCTGACAACCACCTCCGTTCTACCTTAGATTGAGTAGATATCGCTTGGATTCCTTAATCCGAATCTTCGTGGTATAAGCTAGACCTGATGGCGGCATTCAAGAGAATCCGGAAGGTCTAAACCTTGTCTGTGGTATTCTGAGTAGGATTCAATGATTGAATGACTGTGACGAGCTTCAAACTCGCGATTGTGGGCGTTAGTGACAGACGCAAAAGAATCACTGGATTCTATTCCGACATGATCGAGAACCGACAGCTGGATAGCCGTGCCGTGACAGGGTGCGTTGAACATTTCCACTGAGAGGATGGGAGGTAGCCACTGACAACGGTGAAACCCTTGCATACAGCTTGCCATGGAAGGAGCCTTGCTGCTTGAAGAAGAAGACAGTAGGAAAGCAGAGATTCAAAGATGGAGCATCTCCAAAACCTCAACCTGTTCTCCATTACTGCAAAACAAGTACTTATTTCATGTTCTTTTACTTTTCACAATCAACCCTGATAATTATTGATATCCTGACTAAGAGTTACAAGATAACCATAGCTTGCTTCAAGCCGACAATCTCCGTGGGATCGACCCTTACTCACGTAAGGTATTACTTGGACGACCCAGTGCACTTGCTGGTTAGTTGTGCGGGATTGCAAAGTGTGATTGCAATTTCGTGCACCAACAATCCACAAACCGGACTTTAAATACTTCTCCAGTTTGTATCTCAAGATACCTCATTATAAAGGGAGAATCATATCCAACATATATCCCCATATTTCTTTGGGGTCCCATTTTGGTGCGATTAGGTGGTGCAATGGAAACATATATCGCACATCCGAATATTCTTAAATGGAAAACATTTGGCTGCTGGCCAAAAGCTAATTGCATAGGAGAGAACTGATGGTAACTCGTTGGCCTCAAACGAATAATTGCTGCGGCATATAAAATAGCATGCCCCCAAACCAAGGTTGGGAGATTTGTTCTCATAAGTAAGGGTCTAGCAATTAATTGGAGGCGTTTAATAAGTGATTCTGCTAACCCATTTTGTGTGTGAACATAAGCTACTGGATATTCAACACTTATTCCATTATCCATACAATAAGCATCAAAAGCTTGGGAAGTAAATTCACTAGCATTATCAAAACGAATTGCTTTGATTGGATTTTCTGAAAATTGTGCTTTTAATCGAATAATTTGAGCAAGTAATCTCGCAAACGTCAGGTTGCAAGAAGATAATAAGCACACATGTGACCATCTCGAAGATGCATCTATTAGGACCATAAAATATCTAAAAGATCCACATGGTAGATGGATAGTCCACATATATCGCCTTGAATTCTGCCCTATTCTAGCGTCAAATGCCAGAAACAAGTTGCAAAGCAGAGTTAAATGCCAAAAACAAGTTACAAACTGGCGTTTAACTCCAAGGAAGACCTCTACACGTGAAAGCTTCAATACTCAGCCCAAGCACACACTAAGTGTGCCCCGGAAGTGGATTTCTGCAATTAGACTTATTTCTGTAACCCTAGTAACTAGTTTAGTATAAATAGAATCCATTGGCAGCATTCTTGAGATCCAGAAAGTCTAAACCTTGTCTGTGGTATTCCGAGTAGGATCTGGGAAGGGATGACTGTGACGAGCTTCAAACTCGCGACTGTAGGGCGTGGTGACAGACGCAAAAGGATAGTAGATCCTATTCCTACACAATCGAGAACCAACAGCTGATTAGCCATACGATATCTGTGCATGGTATTTTTCATCCGAGACGAGCAATCCGACAGTTGATTAGCCGTACAGAAACCGTAGAGGACCATTTTCACTGAGAGGACGGGAGGTAGCCATTGACGCCAGTGAAACCTAACATACAGCTTGCCATAGAAAGGAGTACGACTGATTGGATGAGAGCAGTAGGAAAGCAGAGATTCAGAAGGAATAAAGCATCTCCATACACTTATCTGAAATTCCCACCAATGAATAACATAAGTATCTCTATCTTTTAATTATCTAAACTCTAAAACCATTTGAATCTGCTGACTAAGATTTACAAGATGACCATAGCTTACTTCAAGCCGACAATCTCCGTGGGATAGACCCTTACTCACGTAAGGTATTACTTGGACGACCCAGTGCACTTGCTGGTCAGCTGCATGGAGTTGTGACAAAGTGTGAGAATCACGATTAGAGCACCAAGTCTTTGGCGCCATTGTTGAGAATCACAATTTCGTGTACCAAGTTTTGGCGCCGTTGCCGGAGATTGTTCGAGTTTGGACAACTGACGGTTTATCTTGTTGCTTAGATTAGGTAATTTTCTTCTTGTTTTAACCATTATTTTATTTTCAAAAAGTTTTCAAAAATCTTTCAAAATTTTTTTCTTTGTTTTCATTTTTCTAAAAAATAATTTTTGAAAAATCCAAAAAAAATTAATAAAATCATAAAATCAAAAATATTTTGTGTTTCTTGTTTGAGTCTAGTGTCAATTTTTAAGTTTGGTGTCAATTACATGTTTTAAAAATTTGTGCATTTTTCGAAAAATTTTATGCATTGCATTCTTCATGATCTTCAAGTTGTTCTTGACAAGTCTTCTTGTTTGATCTTCATATTTTCTTGTTTTGTGTCTTTTGCTGTTTTTCATATGTATTTTTGCATTCATAGTGTCTAAGCATTGAAAATTTCTAAGTTTGGTGTCTTGTATGTTTTCTTTCTTGAAAATTTTTCAAAAATAAGTTCTTGATGTTCATCTTAATCTTCAAAGTATTCTTGGTGTTCATCTTGACATTCATAGTGTTCTTGCATGCATCATTTATTTTAATCCAAAATTCTTTGTGTTGAGTCATTTGTAGTTTTTCTCTTTCCTCATTAGATTAAAAAAATCAAAAAAATATCTTTCCCTTATTTTCCTCATAATTCTCGAAATTTTGGATTGACTTAGTCAAAAGTTTTTAAAATTTAGTTGTTTCTTGTTAGTCAAGTCAAGATTTCAATTTCAAAAATTTATCTTTTCAAATCTTTTTCAAAAATCAATTCTTTTTCATTTTTTCTTAAAACTTTCGAAAATTTTAAAAATTATTTTTCAAAATCTTTTTCTTAATTTCATTTCAATTTTTCAAAACTTTACTAACAATTAATGTGATTGATTCAAAAATTTCAAGTTTGTTACTTTCTTGTTAAGAAAGGTTCAACCTTTAAATTCTAGAATCATATCTTTTAGTTTCTTGTTAGTCAAGTCATTAACTTTAATTTTCAAAATCAAATCTTTCTAAATTTCTTTTTCAAATCTTTTTTAAAATAAATTTCAATCATATCTTTTTAATCATATCTTTTTCAAATCATATCTTTTTTAATCAAATCTTTTTCAAAAATATATTTTTCAAAAATTTGATTTCAAAAATCTTTTCTAACTTCTTATCTTTTCAATATTGATTTTCAAATCTTTTTCAATTAACTACTTAACTTTCTTGTTTGATTTTAAAATTCTTATCTTTTTCAAAACCACCTAACTACTTTTCTCTCTCTAATTTTCTAAAATCACTTCCTCTTTTTCAAACTTCATTTTAATTAACTAATTGTTTTTTTTTTAATTTTATTTCTTTTAATAAATTTGAATACTAACTATAAATTAAAATAAAACAAAAATATTTTTCTTTTATTTTTAAACAATTTTCGAAATTCTCTCCCTCTCATCTCTTTCTATTTATTTTCTTTATTTACTAACACTTCTCTTCTCAAATTCGAACCCTCCCTTCTCTGTGTTTGAATTTTTCTCTTCCCTTCTTCTATTCTTCTTTTCTTCTACTCACATAAAGGAATCTCTATACTGTGAATAGAGGATTCCTCTTCTTTTCTGTTCTCTTCTTTTTCACATGAGCAGGAGCAGGGATAAGAACATTCTTGTTGAAGCTGATCTGGAACCTGAAAGGACTCTGAAGAGGAAGCTAAGAGAAGCTAAAACACAACACTCTGAAGAGGACTTTTGATACGTACTTTAAATGTTTGTGATATGAAGAGTTAAAGTGTTATTTAGAAGATATTATTTATATTTTTAGAATATTTTAATTTAATGTATTTTGATTTTGTTTATTTAATTACTAGATTGGGCCTTATGATTATGGGCTTTAGGGTTTTTCTTTGTTTTAACCTAATAAAAGGTTATAAATACCCCTTAGCTATTGTAGTCGTAGCATAGAATGATTTAGAGGTTTTAAACCTTTTTTTGGTTTCGTGATGAAACCATGGTGTGGACAATTGAGGTTGAGGAGTCCCTCTCTTGTTGCATCGGGGAATTAGTTAGAAGGTTGAGGAGTCCCTTCGAATCAATTTCCAAATCATGGCGTTGACAAGTTAGGTTGAGGAGTCCTTTCTTGTTGCGTCAAGAAATTAGGTAGAAGTAGAGTGATTCTCTTTGTACTCAATTTCAATCTATTATTTTTGTTTCTATTTCAATTTCAATATATCTTTTTTTATTTAATTTCAATTCTTATCTTATTTATCCTTTTATTTCCGTATCATTTGGTATCAGAGCTCAGGTATTAGATTAATTCTTATTAATCTATATCTGTTCTTCTTTAATCAATTAAAAAAAAGAGTCCAATGTCTGTCGTATCTTTTTTAGGTTCTTGTGTTCTTATTTTCCGTTTGCATTTCATTATTGTTTAAAAAAATAAAAAAAGCATAAAGTGCAAAAAAAAAGGAAAAAAAAAGAAATATATATGAAAAAGAAAAAGAAATAAATTATCTTCCTTGTAATTATTGTTCTTTTCATATACTATTTTATTCCACCTACAAGATTCGAGGATGAATCTTTTTTGAAGAGGAGGAGAATGATACGTGCTTTAAATGTTCGTGATATGAATAGTTCAAGTATTATTTAGAAGATATTAGTTTATATTTTAGAATATTTTAATTTAATGTATTTTGATTTTGTTTATTTAGTTACTAGATTGGCCTTATGTTTATGGGCTTTAGGGTTTTTCTTTGTTTTAACCTAATAAGAGGATATAAATACTCCTTAGCTATTGTAGTCGTAGTATGATTTTTAGAGGTTTCAAAACCCCTTTTTGGTTTCGTGATGAAACCATGGTGTGGACAATTGAGGTTGAGGAGTCCCTCTCTTGTTGCATCGGGGAATTGGATAGAAGGTTGAGGAGTCCCTTCGATTCAATTTCCAAATTATGGCGTTGACAAGTTAGTTGAGGAGTCCCTTTCTTGTTGCATCAAGAAATTGGGTAGAAAGTAGAGTGATTATCTTTGTATTCAATTTCAATCAATCCTTTATATTTCCATTTTCAATTTCAATGTATCTTTTTATTCAGTTTGAATTTTTGTCTTTATGTTTATCTTTTATTTTCGTATCATTTGGTATTAGAGCTCAGGTATAAGATTATTCTTATTAATCTATATTTGTTCTTTTTTTATCATAAAAAAAAGAGTCCAGCGTCTGTCGCACCTTTCTTTGTGTTCTTGTCTTTGTTTGCGTTTCATTATTGTTAAAAAAAGCATAAAGTAAAAAAAACAAAAAGATGAAAAAGACAAAAAAAAAATTATCTTCCTTGTAATTATTGTCCTTTTCATATATTATTTTTTCCACCTACAAGATTCGAGGACGAATCTTTTTTGAAGAGGAGGAGAATGATACGTGCTTCAAATGTTCGTGATATGAAGAGTTCAAGTGTTATTTAGAAGATATAAGTTTACATTTTTAGATATTTAATTTATGTATTTTATTTTATTTATTTAATTACTAGATTGGGCTTATGTTTATGGACTTTAGGATTTTCTTTTTTACTATAAGGGTTATAATACCTCTTAGCTTTTGTATGTATAGAATGATTTAGAGTTTTAACCTTTTTTTGTTTCGTGATGAAATGGTGGACAATTGAGGTTGAGGTCCTTCTTGTTGCATCGAGAATGGTTAAAGTTGAGGATCCTTCGAATCAATTTCCATCATGCGTGCATTGTTAGATCCCTTTCTTGTTGCATCAAGAATTGATAGAAAGTAATGATTCTCTTTGTACTCAATTTTAATCTATCTTTTTATTTCTATTTCAATTTCAATGTATCTTTTTTATTCAATTTCAATTCTTGTATTGTTTATCCTTTTATGTTCCGTATTTTTGAGATTTAAAACCCCTTTTTGGTTTTGATGAGCGGATAATTTACGCTTTTGACATTGTTTTGAGTATGTTTTTAGTATGTTCTAGTTGGTTTTTAGTATATTTTTATTAGTTTTTAGTTAAATTCACTTTTTTGGACTTTACTATGAGTTTGTGTGTTTTTCTGTGATTTCAGTATTTTCTGGCTGAATTGAGGGACTGAGCAAAATCTGATTCAGAGACTAAAAAGGACTGCAATGCTGTTGGATTCTAACCTCCTGCACTCGAAGTAGATTTTCTAGAGCTACAGAAGCCCATTGGCCGCTCTCATGGCTTTGGAAGTAGACATCCTAGCTTTTCACAATATATGATAGCCATATTGCCGAGATTGATGGCCCAAACCGGCGTTCAAATCCCCCAGAATTCCCAGCGTTAAACCCGGAACTGCCAAGAATGGGAGTTAAACGCCCAAACTGGCACAAAAGCTGCCTTTAACTCCAGAGGTCTCTACACGAAATGCTTCAATTCTCAGCCCAAGCACACCAAGTGGGTCCGGGAAGTGGATTTTTATGTCATTTACTCATCTTTGTAAACCTTAGGCTACTAGTTCTCTATAAGTAGGACTTTTGCTATTGTATTTTCATCTATCTGTG
>NC_092040.1:89403517-89442184 GCF_003086295.3 Arachis hypogaea
TATTCTCTTCTTTATATCTATCTGATTTTTAGTTGGCTTGGGACAACAGCAACAATTTAAGTTTGGTGTTGTTGATGAGCGGATGATTTATACGCTTTTTGGCATTGTTTTCACTATGTTTTAGTATATTTTAGTTAGTTTTTAGTATACTTTTATTAGTTTTTGGGTTAAAATTCACTTTATGGACTTTACTATGAGTTTGTGTGTTTTTCTGTGATTTCAGGTATTTTCTGGCTGAAATGAGGTCCTCAAGCAAAAAATCTGATTTAAAAGAAGCTGAAAAGGACTGCAGATGCTGTTGGATTCTGACCTCCCTGCACTCGAAGTGGATTTAATGAAGCTACAGAACCCAATTGACGCGCTCTCAACGGCGTTGGAAAGTAGACATCCTGGGCTTTCCAGCAATGTATAATAGTTCATACTTTGCCCAGAGATTTGATGCCAACGGCATTGCAAATCAGCCTCAGAATTCAGCGTTAAGCTGAACTGATAAAAATTGGAGTTAAACGCCCAAACTGGCATGAAAGCTGGCGTTTAACTCCAGAAAAGTCTCTACACATGAAAGGCTTCAATGCTCAGCCCAAGCACACACTAATGGACCCAGAAGTGGATTTTACGTCATTTACTCATTTCTGTATACCCTAGGTTACTAGCTTACTATTAATAGATCTTTTGACATTGTATCTGTACTCATGACACTTTACACGTTTCTTTGTGTACTTCCTACGGCATGAGTCTCTAAACCCATGGTTGGGGGTGAGGAGCTCTGCTGTGTCTTGATGGATTAATGCAATTACTACTGTTTTCATTCAATCATGCTTGCTTCCATTCTAAGATATCACTTGTTCCTAAACCTGATGAATGTGATGATCCGTGACACTCATCATCATTCTCAACTATGAACGTGTGCCTGACAACCACCTCCGTTCTACCTTAGATTGAGTAGATATCTCTTGGATTCCTTAATCCGAATCTTCGTGGTATAAGCTAGACCTGATGGCGGCATTCAAGAGAATCCGGAAGGTCTAAACCTGTCTGTGGTATTCTGAGTAGGATTCAATGATTGAATGACTGTGACGAGCTTCAAACTCGCGATTGTGGGGCGTTAGTGACAGACGCAAAAGAATCACTGGATTCTATTCCGACATGATCGAGAACCGACAGCTGGATAGCCGTGCCGTGACAGGGTGCGTTGAACATTTCCACTGAGAGGATGGGAGGTAGCCACTGACAACGGTGAAACCCTTGCATACAGCTTGCCATGGAAGGAGCCTTGCATGCTTGAAGAAGAAACAGTAGGAAAGCAGAGATTCAAAAGATGGAGCATCTCCAAAACCTCAACCTGTTCTCCATTACTGCAAAACAAGTACTTATTTCATGTTCTTTTACTTTTCACAATCAACCCTGATAATTATTGATATCCTGACTAAGAGTTACAAGATAACCATAGCTTGCTTCAAGCCGACAATCTCCGTGGGATCGACCCTTACTCACGTAAGGTATTACTTGGACGACCCAGTGCACTTGCTGTTAGTTGTGCGGGATTGCAAAGTGTGATTGCAATTTCGTGCACCAACAATCACAAACCGGACTTTAAATACTTCTCCAGTTTGTATCTCAAGATACCTCATTATAAAGGGAGAATCATATCCAACATATATCCCCATATTTCTTTGGGGTCCCATTTTGGTGCGATTAGGTGGTGCAATGGAAACATATATCGCACATCCGAATATTCTTAAATGGAAAACATTTGGCTGCTGGCCAAAAGCTAATTGCATAGGAGAGAACTGATGGTAACTCGTTGGCCTCAAACGAATAATTGCTGCGGCATATAAAATAGCATGCCCCCAAACAAGGTTGGGAGATTTGTTCTCATAAGTAAGGGTCTAGCAATTAATTGGAGGCGTTTAATAAGTGATTCTGCTAACCCATTTGTGTTGAACATAAGCTACTGGATTTCAACACTTATTCCATTAGCCATACAATAAGCATCAAAAGCTGGGAAGTAAATTCACTAGCATTATCAAAACGAATTGCTTTGATTGGATTTTCGAAAATTGTGCTTTTAATCGAATAATTTGAGCAAGTAATCTCGCAAACGTCAGGTTGCAAGAAGATAATAAGCACACATGTGACCATCTCGAAGAGCATCTATTAGGACATAAAATATCTAAAAGATCACATGGTAATGGATAGATCACATATATCGCCTTGAATCCTGCCCTATTCTAGCGTCAAACGCCAGAAACAAGTTGCAAAGCAGAGTAAATGCCAAAACAAGTTACAACTGGCGTTTAACTCAAGGAAGACCTCTACACGTGAAAGCTTCAATACTCAGCCCAAGCACACACTAAGTGTGCCCCGGAAGTGGATTTCTGCAATTAGACTTATTTCTGTAACCCTAGTAACTAGTTTAGTATAAATAGAATCCATTGGCAGCATTCTTGAGATCCAGAAAGTCTAAACCTTGTCTGTGGTATTCGAGTAGGATCTGGGAAGGGATGACTGTGACGAGCTTCAAACTCGCGACTGTAGGGCGTGGTGACAGACGCAAAAGGATAGTAGATCCTATTCCTACACAATCGAGAACCAACAGCTGATTAGCCATACGATATCTGTGCATGGTATTTTTCATCCGAGACGAGCAATCCGACAGTTGATTAGCCGTACAGAAACCGTAGAGGACCATTTTCACTGAGAGGACGGGAGGTAGCCATTGACGCCAGTGAAACCTAACATACAGCTTGCCATAGAAAGGAGTACGACTGATTGGATGAGAGCAGTAGGAAAGCAGAGATTCAGAAGGAATAAAGCATCTCCATACACTTATCTGAAATTCCCACCAATGAATAACATAAGTATCTCTATCTTTTAATTATCTAAACTCTAAAACCATTTGAATCTGCTTGACTAAGATTTACAAGATGACCATAGCTTACTTCAAGCCGACAATCTCCGTGGGATAGACCCTTACTCACGTAAGGTATTACTTGGACGACCCAGTGCACTTGCTGGTCAGCTGCATGGAGTTGTGACAAAGTGTGAGAATCACGATTAGAGCACCAAGTCTTTGCGCCATTGTTGAGAATCACAATTTCGTGTACCAAGTTTTTGGCGCCGTTGCCGGAGATTGTTCGAGTTTGGACAACTGACGGTTTATCTTGTTGCTTAGATTAGGTAATTTTCTTCTTGTTTTAACCATTATTTTATTTTCAAAAAGTTTTCAAAAATCTTTCAAAATTTTTTTCTTTGTTTTCATTTTTCTAAAAAAATAATTTTTGAAAAATCCAAAAAAAATTAATAAAATCATAAAATCAAAAATATTTTGTGTTTCTTGTTTGAGTCTAGTGTCAATTTTTAAGTTTGGTGTCAATTACATGTTTTAAAAATTTGTGCATTTTTCGAAAAATTTTATGCATTGCATTCTTCATGATCTTCAAGTTGTTCTTGACAAGTCTTCTTGTTTGATCTTCATATTTTCTTGTTTTGTGTCTTTTGCTGTTTTCATATGTATTTTTGCATTCATAGTGTCTAAGCATTGAAAATTTCTAAGTTTGGTGTCTTGTATGTTTTCTTTTCTTGAAAATTTTTCAAAAATAAGTTCTTGATGTTCATCTTAATCTTCAAAGTATTCTTGGTGTTCATCTTGACATTCATAGTGTTCTTGCATGCATCATTTATTTTAATCCAAATTCTTTGTGTTGAGTCATTTTGTAGTTTTTCTCTTTCCTCATTAGATTAAAAAAAATCAAAAAAATATCTTTCCCTTATTTTCCTCATAATTCTCGAAATTTTGGATGACTTAGTCAAAAGTTTTTAAAATTTAGTTGTTTCTTGTTAGTCAAGTCAAGATTTCAATTTCAAAAATTTATCTTTTCAAATCTTTTTCAAAAATCAATTCTTTTTCATTTTTTCTTAAAACTTTCGAAAATTTTAAAAATTATTTTTCAAATCTTTTCTTAATTTCATTTCAATTTTTCAAAAACTTTACTAACAATTAATGTGATTGATTCAAAAATTTCAAGTTTGTTACTTTCTTGTTAAGAAAGGTTCAACCTTTAAATTCTAGAATCATATCTTTTAGTTTCTTGTTAGTCAAGTCATTAACTTTAATTTTCAAAAATCAAATCTTTCTAAATTTCTTTTTCAAATCTTTTTAAAATAAATTTCAATCATATCTTTTTAATCATATCTTTTTCAAATCATATCTTTTTTAATCAAATCTTTTTCAAAAATATCTTTTCAAAAATTTGATTTCAAAAATCTTTTCTAACTTCTTATCTTTTCAATATTGATTTTCAAATCTTTTCAATTAACTACTTAACTTTCTTGTTTGATTTTAAAATTCTTATCTTTTTCAAAACCACCTAACTACTTTTCTCTCTCTAATTTTCTAAAATCACTTCCCTCTTTTTCAAACTTCATTTTAATTAACTAATTGTTTTTTTTTAATTTTATTTCTTTTAATAAATTTGAATACTAACTATAAATTAAAATAAAACAAAAATATTTTTCTTTTATTTTTAAACAATTTTCGAAATTCTCTCCCTCTCATCTCTTTCTATTTATTTTCTTTATTTACTAACACTTCTCTTCTCAAAATTCGAACCCCTCCCTTCTCTGTGTTTGAATTTTTCTCTTCCCCTTCTTCTATTCTTCTTTTCTTCTACTCACATAAAGGAATCTCTATACTGTGATATAGAGGATTCCTCTTCTTTTCTGTTCTCTTCTTTTTCACATGAGCAGGAGCAGGGATAAGAACATTCTTGTTGAAGCTGATCTGGAACCTGAAAGGACTCTGAAGAGGAAGCTAAGAGAAGCTAAACACAACACTCTGAAGAGGACTTTTAATACGTACTTTAAATGTTTGTGATATGAAGAGTTAAAGTGTTATTTAGAAGATATTAATTTATATTTTTAGAATATTTTAATTTAATGTATTTTGATTTTGTTTATTTAATTACTAGATTGGGCCTTATGATTATGGGCTTTAGGGTTTTTCTTTGTTTTAACCTAATAAAAGGTTATAAATACCCCCTTAGCTATTGTAGTCGTAGCATAGAATGATTTAGAGGTTTTAAACCTTTTTTTGGTTTCGTGATGAAACCATGGTGTGGACAATTGAGGTTGAGGAGTCCCTCTCTTGTTGCATCGGGGAATTAGTTAGAAGGTTGAGGAGTCCCTTCGAATCAATTTCCAAATCATGGCGTTGACAAGTTAGGTTGAGGAGTCACTTTCTTGTTGCGTCAAGAAATTAGGTAGAAGTAGAGTGATTCTCTTTGTACTCAATTTCAATCTATTATTTTTGTTTCTATTTCAATTTCAATATATCTTTTTTTTATTTAATTTCAATTCTTATCTTATTTATCCTTTTATTTCCGTATCATTGGTATCAGAGCTCAGGTATTAGATTAATTCTTATTAATCTATATCTGTTCTTCTTTAATCAATTAAAAAAAAAGAGTCCAATGTCTGTCGTATCTTTTTTAGGTTCTTGTGTTCTTATTTCCGTTTGCATTTCATTATTGTTTAAAAAAATAAAAAAGCATAAAGTGCAAAAAAAAAGGAAAAAAAAAAGAAATATATATGAAAAAAGAAAAAGAAATAAATTATCTTCCTTGTAATTATTGTTCTTTCATATACTATTTTATTCCACCTACAAGATTCGAGGATGAATCTTTTTTGAAGAGGAGGAGAATGATACGTGCTTTAAATGTTCGTGATATGAATAGTTCAAGTATTATTTAGAAGATATTAGTTTATATTTTTAGAATATTTTAATTTAATGTATTTTGATTTTGTTTATTTAGTTACTAGATTGGGCCTTATGTTTATGGCTTTAGGGTTTTTCTTTGTTTTAACCTAATAAGAGGATATAAATACCTCCTTAGCTATTGTAGTCGTAGTATAGAATTTTTAGAGGTTTCAAAACCCCTTTTTGGTTTCGTGATGAAACCATGGTGTGGACAATTGAGGTTGAGGAGTCCCTCTCTTGTTGCATCGGGGAATTGGATAGAAGGTTGAGGAGTCCCTTCGATTCAATTTCCAAATTATGGCGTTGACAAGTTAGGTTGAGGAGTCCCTTTCTTGTTGCATCAAGAAATTGGGTAGAAAGTAGAGTGATTATCTTTGTATTCAATTTCAATCAATCCTTTATATTTCCATTTTCAATTTCAATGTATCTTTTATTCAGTTTGAATTTTTGTCTTTATGTTTATCTTTTATTTTCGTATCATTTGGTATTAGAGCTCAGGTATAAGATTAATTCTTATTAATCTATATTTGTTCTTTTTTTATCATAAAAAAAGAGTCCAGCGTCTGTCGCACCTTTCTTTGTGTTCTTGTCTTTGTTTGCGTTTCATTATTGTTAAAAAAAGCATAAAGTAAAAAAAACAAAAAAGATGAAAAAAGACAAAAAAAAAATTATCTTCCTTGTAATTATTGTCCTTTTCATATATTATTTTTTTCCACCTACAAGATTCGAGGACGAATCTTTTTTGAAGAGGAGGAGAATGATACGTGCTTCAAATGTTCGTGATATGAAGAGTTCAAGTGTTATTTAGAAGATATAAGTTTACATTTTTAGAATATTTTAATTTAATGTATTTTTATTTTATTTATTTAATTACTAGATTGGGCCTTATGTTTATGGACTTTAGGATTTTTCTTTGTTTTAACCTAATAAGAGGTTATAAATACCTCCTTAGCTATTGTAGTCATGGTATAGAATGATTTAGAGGTTTTAAACCTTTTTTTGGTTTCGTGATGAAACCATGGTGTGGACAATTGAGGTTGAGGAGTCCCTCTCTTGTTGCATCGAAGAATTGGTTAGAAGGTTGAGGAGTCCCTTCGAATCAATTTCCAAATCATGGCGTTGACAAGTTAGGTTGAGGAGTCCCTTTCTTGTTGCATCAAGAAATTGGATAGAAAGTAGAGTGATTCTCTTTGTACTCAATTTTAATCTATCTTTTTTATTTCTATTTCAATTTCAATGTATCTTTTTTATTCAATTTCAATTCTTGTATTGTTTATCCTTTTATGTTCCGTATTTTTGAGATTTAAAACCCCTTTTTGGTTTTGATGAGCGGATAATTTGTACGCTTTTTGACATTGTTTTGAGTATGTTTTTAGTATGTTCTAGTTGGTTTTTAGTATATTTTTATTAGTTTTAGTTAAAATTCACTTTTTGGACTTTACTATGAGTTTGTGTGTTTTTCTGTGATTTCAGGTATTTTCTGGCTGAAATTGAGGGACCTGAGCAAAAATCTGATTCAGAGACTAAAAAGGACTGCAGATGCTGTTGGATTCTAACCTCCCTGCACTCGAAGTAGATTTTCTAGAGCTACAGAAGCCCAATTGGCGCGCTCTCAATGGCTTTGGAAAGTAGACATCCTAGGCTTTTCAGCAATATATGATAGTCCATACTTTGCTCGAGATTTGATGGCCCAAACCGGCGTTCAAAGTCACCCTCAGAATTCCCAGCGTTAAACGCCGGAACTGGCACAAGAATGGGAGTTAAACGCCCAAACTGGCACAAAAGCTGGCCTTTAACTCCAAGAAGAGTCTCTACACGAAAATGCTTCAATTCTCAGCCCAAGCACACACCAAGTGGGTCCGGAAGTGGATTTTTATGTCATTTACTCATCTTTGTAAACCTTAGGCTACTAGTTCTCTATAAGTAGGACCTTTTGCTATTGTATTTTCATCTATCTTGGTAGCTATCTTTATTATTATGCTATCTTAGATCATTGGGAGGCTGGCCTCACGGCCATGCCTAGACCTTGTTCTTATGTATTTTCAACGGTGGAGTTTCTACACACCATAGATTAAGGTGTGGAGCTCTGCTGTACCTCGAGTATTAATGCAGTTACTATTGTTCTTCTATTCAATTCCGCTTGTTCTTGTTCCAAGATATCACTTGTTCTTCAACTTGATGAATGTGATGATCCGTGACACTCATCATCATTCTCACCTATGAACGTGTGCCTGACAACCACCTCCGTTCTACCTTAGATTGAGTGCATATCTCTTGGATTCTTTAACCGGAATCTTCGTGGTATAAGCTAGAATTGATGGCGGCATTCAAGAGGATCCGGAAGGTCTAAACCTTGTCTGTGGTATTCTGAGTAGGATTCAATGATTGAATGACTGTGACGAGCTTCAAACTCGCGATTGTGGGGCGTTAGTGACAGACGCAAAAGAATCACTGGATTCTATTCCGACATGATCGAGAACCGACAGCTGGATAGCCGTGCCGTGACAGGGTGCGTTGAACATTTCCACTGAGAGGATGGAAGGTAGCCACTGACAACGGTGAAACCCTTGCATACAGCTTGCCATGGAAAGGAGTAAGAAGGATTGGATGAAGATAGTAGGAAAGCAGAGAGACGGAAGGGACTAAGCATCTTCATACGCTTATCTGAAATTCCCACCAATGAATTACATAAGTATCTCTATCTTTATCTTTATGTTTTATTCATCATCCATAACCATTCAAGTTTGCCTGACTAAGATTTACAAGGTGACCATAGCTTGCTTCATACCAACAATCTCTGTGGGATCGACCCTTACTCGCGTAAGGTTTATTACTTGGACGACCCAGTACACTTGCTGGTTAGTTGTGCGAAGTTGTGTTTATGCCATGGTGTTGAACACCAAGTTTTTGGATTATTTGAGTTGTAGTGATCACAATTTCGTGCACCAAGTTTTTGGCACCGTTGCCGGGGATTGTTCGAGTATGGACAACTGACGGTTCATCTTGTTGCTTAGATTAGGTATTTTTCTTCAGAGTTCTTAAGAATGAATTCTAGTGTTTCAAGGTGATGTTCTTATCATCACCAAGGCTGATTGATTTTCATTAATTTAGCTCTTGAATGCAATGTCTTGCTGAAGCTTGTTCAGCCATGTCTAATTTCTTTAGACTGAAGCTTTAGACTAACATTGCATGATTCCTGGAATTCTCATTAAGAATTTTGATATTTTTTTCTTTTCACTTAATTTTCGAAAAATCCAAAAAAATTACAAAATCATAAAATCCAAAAATATTTCTTGTTTGAGTTTAGAGTCTCATGTTAAGTTTGGTGTCAATTGCATGTTTCTGTTCTTTTTGCATTCATGCATGTGTCTTCATTAATCTTCAAAGTGTTCTTGATGGTTCCATTGCTCTGATTTTTAAATTCTCTTGACTTGAGTGTTTATGTGTCTCATATGCATTCTCATTTTGTCAGTGTCAGTAGTATACAAACTGCTAAGTTTGGTGTCTTGCATGCATTGTTATTTAATTTTAGTTACATTTTGATTATTAAAAATCCAAAAATATTTTTAATTTGTGTCTTTTCAAGTCAATGATACAGGGAATTAAAGATTCAGAACATTCAGCAGAGGAATTACACAGAAAAAGCTGGGCATTCAAAACGCCCAGTGAGGAAGGCAAACTGGCGTTTAAACGCCAGCCAGGGTGCCTGGCTGGACGTTTAATGCCCAAAAGGGTAGTGCTTTGGGCGTTAAATGCCAGAATGTGCACCATTCTGGGCGTTTAACGCCAGGATGGCACAAGAGGGAAGATATTGTTTTCAAATCAATTTTTTTTTAAGTTTTCAAAATCTTTTCAAAATCAAATCTTTTTCAAATCAAATCTTTTCAATCAAATCTTTTTCAAAATCAATTTCTTTCCATTTTCAAGGATACTTGCTATCAATTGATGATTTGATTCAACATTTCAAGTATGTTGCCTTTTCTGTTGAGAAAGGTTTAATGTTTGAATCATATCTTTTCTTGTTAGCCAAGTTATTGATTTTTAAAATCAAATCTTTTTAAAAATGTTTTTCAAATCATATCTTCTCAATCACATCTTTTTAATCACATCTTTTTCAAAATAATTTTTAATCATATCTTTTTTATTTTCTAATTTCAAAATCTTTTTCAAAAATCACTTGATTTCTTTTACACTCTTATTTTCGAAAATCAATTAGTGTTTTTCAAAATGTTTTTTTTTAAATCTCTTACCTAATTTTCGAAAATTTCTTCCCCTCTTCTCACATCCTTCTATTTATGGACGAACACTATTCCTTAATGCACAATTCAAACTCCATCTCTCTTGATAAGTTCGAATTCTTCTACTTCTTCCTTCTATTTTTCTTTTCCTCTGACACCTCAAGGAATCTCTATACTGTGACATAGAGGATTCTATATTTTCTTGTTCTCTTCTCTTTCATATGAGCAGGAGCAAAGACAAAAGCATTCTTGTTGAGGCTGACCCTGAACCTGAAAGGACCTTGAAGCAAAAGCTAAGAGAAGCTAAGGCACAATTCTCTGTAGAGGACCTAACAGAAATCTTCAAAGAAGAAGAAGACATGGCAGCCGAAAACAACAACAATGCCAACAATGCAAGGAAGGTGTTGGGTGACTTTACTGCACCTACTCCCGACTTTTATGGGAGAAGCATCTCTATCCCTGCCATTGGAGCAAACAACTTTGAGCTTAAGCCTCAATTAGTTTCTCTGATGCAACAGAATTGCAAGTTCCATGGACTTCCATTGGAAGATCCTCATCAGTTTTTAACTGAGTTCTTGCAAATCTGTGACACTGTCAAGACTAATGGGGTTGACCCTGAAGTCTATAGACTTATGCTATTCCCTTTTGCTATGAGAGACAGAGCTAGGACATGGTTGGACTCACAACCTAAAGAAAGTCTGAACTCTTAGGAAAAGCTAGTCAATGCCTTCTTGGCAAAGTTCTTTCCACCTCAAAAATTGAGTAAGCTTAGAGTGGAAGTCCAAACCTTCAGACAGAAGGAAGGAGAATCCCTCTATGAAGCTTGGGAAAGATACAAACAATTAATCAGAAAATGTCCCTCTGATATGCTTTCTGAATGGAGCATCATAGGTATATTCTATGATGGTCTGTCTGAACTGTCCAAGATGTCTTTGGATAGCTCTGCTGGAGGATCTCTTCATCTTAAGAAGACGCCTACAGAAGCTCAAGAACTAATTGAAATGGTTGCAAATAACCAATTCATGTACACTTCTGAAAGGAATCCTGTGAACAATGGGGCTAATCAGAAGAAAGGAATTCTTGAGATTGATACTCTGAATTACTGGCTCAGAACAAAATATTGACTCAGCAAGTCAATATGATTTCTCAAAGTCTGTCTGGAATGCAAAATGCACCAGGCAGTACTAAGGAAGCTTCATCTGAAGAAGAAGCTTATAATCCTGAGAACCCTTCAATGGAAGAGGTGAATTACATGGGAGAACCCTATGGAAACACCTATAATCCTTCATGGAGAAATCATCCAAATCTTTCATGGAAGGATCAACAGAGACCTCAACAAGGTTTCAACAATAATAATGGTGGAAGAAACAGGTTTAGCAATGGCAAGCCTTTTCCATCATCTTCTCAGCAACTGACAGAGAATTCTAAGTAGAACCACTCTGACTTAGCAACCATGGTCTTTGATCTAATCAAAAACACCCAAAGTTTCATAACTGAAACAAGGTCCTCCATTAGAAATTTGGAGGCACAAGTGGGTCAGCTGAGTAAGAAAATTACTGAACTCCCTCCTAGTACTCTTCCAAGCAATACAGAAGAAAATCCAAAAGGAGAGTGCAAAGCCATCAACATGGCCGAATTTGGAGAGGAGGAAGAGGCAGTGAACGCCACTGAAGAAGACCTCAATGGATGTCCACTGGCCTCCAATGAGTTCCCTAATGAGGAACCATGAGAATCTGAGGCTCCCACTGAGACCATAGAGATTCCATTGGATTTACTTCTGTCATTCATGAGCTCTGATGAGTATTCTTCCTCTGAAGAGGATGAGTATGTCACTGAAGAGCAAGTTGCTAAATACCTTGGAGCAATCATGAAGCTAAATGACAAGTTATTTGGCAATGAGACTTGGGAGGATGAACCCCCTTTGCTCACCAAAGAACTGGATGACTTGTCTAGGCAAAAACTACCTCAAAAGAGACAGGATCCTGGGAAGTTCTCAATACCTTGTGCCATAGGCACCATGACCTTCAAGAAGGCCCTGTGTGACCTAGGGTCAAGTGTAAACCTCATGCCTCTCTCTGTAATGGAGAAGCTAGGGATCTTTGAGGTGCAAGCTGCGAAAATCTCACTAGAGATGGCAGACAATTCAAGAAAACAAGCTTATGGACTTGTAGAGGATGTTCTGGTAAAAGTTGAAGACTATTACATCCCTGCTGATTTCATAGTCCTATAGACTGGGAAGTGCATGGATGAATCCATCATCCTTGGCAGACCCTTCCTAGCCACAACAAAGGCTGTGATTGATGTTGATAAAGGAGAATTGATCATTCAAGTGAATGAAGAATCCTTTGTGTTTAAGGCTCAAGGATATCCCTCTATCACCATGGAGAGGAAGCATGAAGAGCTTCTCTCAAAATAGAGTCAAATAGAGCCCCCACAGTCAAACTCTAAGTTTGGTGTTGGGAGGCCAAAACCAACTTCTAAGTTTGGTTTTGAACCCCCACATTCAAACTCTAAGTTTGGTGTTGGGAGGTTCCAACATTGCTCTAAGAATCTCTGAGGCTCCATGAGAGCCCACTGTCAAGCTACTGACATTAAAGAAGCGCTTGTTGGGAGGCAATCCAATGTTATATTTTATCTATTTTCCTTTGTTATTTTATGTTTTCTGTAGGTTGATGATCATGAGAAGTCACAAAATCAATTGAAAAAGCAAAAACAGAAAGAAAAACAGCACACCCTAGAGGAGAATTCGCTGGCGTTTAAACGCCAGTGAAGTGGTGCACGAAATTGCAATCACACTTTTGCAATCCCGCACAACTAACCAGCAAGTGTACTGGGTCGTCCAAGTAATACCTTGCGTGAGCAAGGGTCGATCCCACAGAGATTGTCGGCTTGAAGCAAGCTATGGTTATCTTGTAAATCTTAGTCAGGATATCAGAAATTATCAGGATTGATTGTGAAAAGCAAAAGAACATGAAATGATTACTTGTTTTGCAGTAATGGAGAATAGGTTGAGGTTTGGAGATGCTCCATCTTCTGAATCTCTGCTTTCCTACTGTCTTCTTCTTCAAACACGCAAGTCTCCTTCCATGGCAAGCTGTATGTAGGGTTTCACCGTTGTCAATGGCTACCTCCCATCCTCTCAGTGAAAGCGATTGCATATGCTCTGTCACAGCATAGCGGAATTCATCTGTCGGTTCTCAATCAGGCCGGAATAGAATCCAGTGATTCTTTTGCGTCTGTCACTAACGCCCCGCCTTCAGGAGTTTGAAGCACGTCACAGTCATTCAATCATTGAATCCTACTCAGAATACCACAGACAAGGTTTAGACCTTCCGGATTCTCTTGAATGCCGCCATCAATCCTAACTTATACCACGAAGATTCCGATTAAAGAGTCCAAGAGATAACTACTTAATCTAAGGTAGAACGGAGGTGGTTGTCAGACACACGTTCATAGTTGAGAATGATGATGATTGTCACAGATCATCACATTCATCCGGATTAAGAACAAGTGTTATCTTAGAATGGAAGCAAGCATGATTGAATAAGAAACAGTAGTAATTGCATTAATCCATCAAGACACAGCAGAGCTCCTCACCCCCAACCATGGGGTTTAGAGACTCATGCCGTGGAAAGTACACAAAGAAAGGTGTAAAATGTCATGAGGTCATAAGGTCCAGATACAATGTCAAAAGATCCTATTAATAGTAAACTAGTAGCCTAGGGTGTACAGAAATGAGTAAATGACGTAAAAATCCACTTCTGGGTCCACTTGGTGTGTGCTTGGGCTGAGCAATGAAGCTTTTATGTGTAGAGACGTTTTCTGGAGTTAAACGCCAGTTCTCATGCCAGTTTGGGCGTTTAACTCCAAGTTTTATGCCAGTTCCGGCGTTTAACGCTGGAATTTCTGAGGGAGACTTTGAGAGCCGGTTTGGGCCATCAAATCTTGGGCAAAGTATGGACTATCATATATTGCTGGAAAGCCCAGGATGTCTACTTTACAATGCCGTTAAGAGCGCGCCAATTGGGCTTCTGTAGCTCCAGAAAATCCGCTTCGAGTGCAGGGAGGTCAGAATCCAACAGCATCTGCAGTCCTTTTTGGTCTCGGAATCAGATTTTTGCTCAGGACCCTCAATTTCAGCCAGAAAATACCTGAAATCACAGAAAAACACACAAACTCATAGTAAAGTCCAGAAAAGTGAATTTTAGCTAAAAACTAATAAAAATATACTAAAAACTAACTAGATTATACTAAAAACATACTAAAAACAATGCCAAAAAGCATACAAATTATCCGCTCATCACAACACCAAACTTAAATTGTTGCTTGTCCCCAAGCAACTGAAAATCAAAATAGGATAAAAAGAAGAGAATATACTATAGACTCCAAAATATCAAGGAAACATAGTTCCAATTAGATGAGCGGGACTAGTAGCTTTTTGCCTCCGAACAGTTTTGGCATCTCACTCTATCCCTTGAAGTTCAGAATGATTGGCATCTATAAGAACTCAGAACTCAGATAGTGTTATTGATTCTCTTAGTTGAGCATAATGATTCTTGAACATAGCTAGTGTATGAGTCTTGGCTGTGACCCAAAGCACTCTGTCTTCCAGTATTACCACCGGATACATACATGCCACAGACACATAATTGGGTGAACCTTTTCAGATTGTGACTCAGCTTTGCTAAAGTCCCCAATTAGAGGTGTCCAGGGTTCTTAAGCACACTCTTTTTGCCTTGGATCACAACTTTATTTCTTTCTTTTCTTTTTCTTTCCTTCTTCTCCTTTTTTTTCGAAATTTTTTTCTTTTTTTTTTGTATCCACTGCTTTTTCTTGCTTCAAGAATCAGTCTAATGATTTTTAGATCCTCAATAACAGTTCTCCTTTTCCTCATTCTTTCAAGAGCCAACAATTTTTAACATTCTCAAGACAACAAATTCAAGAGACATATGCACTGTTCAAGCATTCATTCAGAAAACAAAAAGTATTGTCACCACATCAAACTAATTCAACTAGTTTCAATGATAAATTTTGAAATCCTGTACTTCTTGTTCTTTTGTGATTAAAGCATTTTTCATTTAAGAGAGGTGATGGATTCATAGGACATTCATATCTTTAAGGCATAAAATTTCAATTTTATTAATTATGAATTAAAACAAGACTCAAAAATAGATATAAAATGAGACTAGAAAAACGAAAAATAAAAACAAAACAAGGAAAAAAAACGCAAACATAGGCTCCTAATGATAGAGGTTTTCACAGAGTTAGGACTCAACAACCTTGATTTTGAGAAGTGGATGCTCCCTCAGCTTGAGAGGAGAACTTTTGGCGTTTCAATTCTTGGATTTCACGCCCCTGCTTCTCTTGCTCCTTCAGCAATTTGCAGAGCATGCAGTTTTGATTCTGCTGTTCTTCCTTCAGTTGCTCCATAGTCTCTTGTAGCTTGGAGATAGATGCTTCTAGGCTGGTCCAGTAGTCAATTCTTGGGAATTCAGGGAGGAATTCCTGCGCCCTCCTCTTGATAGAGTTGTCTTGCACTTGTCCTTCCATTGACTTCTTGGTGATTGGGTGTTCAATGGGTATGAACTCATCTACTCCCATCTTCACCCCAGCCTCTTTACAGAGCAAGGAAATCAAGCTTGGGTAAGCCAGTTTGGCTTCAGTGGAATTCTTATTTGCAATTGTGTAGATCTCACAAGCAATCACATGATGAACCTCCACTTCTTTTCCAAGCATGATGCAATGAATCATCACTGCTCTCTTGATGGTGACCTCAGAACGGTTGCTAGTGGGCAATATGAAACGCCCAATAAAGTCTAGCCAACCTCTTGCAATTGGCTTGAGGTCTCCCCTCTTGAATTGGTTTGGGACACCCTTTGAATTGGTTATCCACTTAGTCCCAGGGAGGCATATGTCCTCTAGAACTTGATCCAACCCTTTATCTACTCTCACCATCCTCCTATTGAAGGAGTCAGGATCATCTTGCAGTTGGGGTAGTTTGAAGATTTCTCTTATTTTGTCCAGATGGAAGTACATAACTTTCCCTCTGACCATGGTTCTGTAGGTATGGTAAGCAGTTCCAGTCATTCTCTGCTTATCTGTTAGCCACAGATTAGAGTAGAATTCCTGAACCATGTTCCTTCCAACCTTTATTTCAGGATTGGTCAGAACTTCCCATCCTCTGTTTCGAATTTGCTCTTGGATCTCCGGATATTCATCTTCTTTCAGATCAAATTTAACTTCCGGGATCACTGACCTCAGACCCATTATTTTGTGATAATGGTCTTCATGTTCTTTGGTTAAGAACTTCTCTTGATTCCAAAGATTCTTTGGATTATTCTCTTTCTTTCCTCTTGAGTTGGTTTGTTTTCCCTTAGGAGCCATGATCTTGATGAATCTTGGCTTAGTGATCACAGAAAAGCACACCAAACTTAGAGGTTTTGCTTGTCCTCAAGCAAAAAGGGAAGAAAGAAGAGAAGAGAGAGAGAGAGAGGAAGAGGAAATTCGAATGGTGTGGTGGAAAGAGGAAGCCAAACACGAATTTATAAGGTGAGGGGGAGAGTTTTTTCGAAAAAAAGAGAGATTTGAAAGGAGATTTGAGAAGATATGGAAAGAAATTGAGAAAAGGGTGAGTTTTTTGAAGAAGATTTGGGATTAATTTGAAATAGATTTGAAGAATGGTTTTGATTTGTGAAGATTTGAAAGTGAATGATGAAAGGTTGAAGTGCATTTATGTAGAAGAGTATGGGTAAAAAGAGGAAAGTTTGAAAAAATTTGAGTTGAAAACAAAAATGTGGTCCCCCACCTTTCTGGCGTTAAACGCCCAGAATGGCACCCATTCTGGCGTTTAACGCCCAATTGCTACCCCTTTTGGGCGTTTAACGCCCAGCCAGGTGCCCTGGCTGGCGTTAAACGCCAGAAAGCCTTTATCACTGGGCGTTTTTCAAAACGCCCAGGATGCTGCACACCTGGCGTTAAACGCCCAGAATGGTGCCCATTCTGGCGTTTAACGCCCAAAATGGCACCATTCCTGGCGTTAAACGCCCAGAATGGTACCCATTCTGGCGTTTAACGCCCAAAATGCCCCTTACTGGCGTTTTTTCGCCAGTAAGCTCATTTTCTCTGCTTTTTGAGCTGAATCCTTCTGTAATTCTGTGAATTCCTTCATTTTTGATATTTGCCTCTGTAAGAACTAATCATATAACCTCCTAATGACTGGGTTGCCTCCCAGCAAGCGCTTCTTTACTGTCTTTAGCTGGACTTTTACTGAGAATCACTCAAGTCTCAGTCTTGAGCATTCCTGCTCAAAATTGCCTTCAAGATAATGTTTGATTCTCTGTCCATTAACAATGAACTTTTTGTCAGAATCAATATCCTGAAGCTCAACATATCCATATGGTGACACTCCTGTAATCACATACGGACCCCTCCAACGGGATTTGAGTTTTCCTGGAAACAGTTTGAGCCTAGAGTTGAAGAGCAGAACTTTTTGTCCTGGCTCAAAGACTCTGGTTGACAACTTCTTGTCATGCCATTTCTTTGCCTTTTCCTTATAAATTTTTGCATTTTCAAAGGCATTGAGTCTGAACTCCTCTAGCTCATTTAACTGGAGCAGTCTTTTTTCACCAGCTAACTGTGCATCCATGTTTAGGAATCTGGTTGCCCAGTAGGCTTTATGTTCCAGTTCCACAGGCAAATGACAGGCCTTCCCATATACCAGTTGGTATGGAAAGGTTCCTATAGGGGTCTTGAATGCTGTTCTGTATGCCCACAGAGCATCATCCAAGCTCTTTGCCCAATCCTTTCTTCGGGCCATCACAGTCCATTCCAGGATTCTCTTTAATTCTCTGTTAGAGACCTCAGCTTGCCCATTTGTCTGTGGATGATACGGAGTTGCCACTTTGTGGCTAATTCCATATCTAACCATAGCAAGGTGTAGCTGTTTATTGCAGAAATGAGTGCCCCCATCACTGATTAGCACTCTGGGAATGCCAAACCTGCTGAAAATGTTTTTCTGGAGGAATTTCAGTACGGTCTTGGTATCGTTAGTGGGTGTAGCAATTGCCTCTACCCACTTAGATACATAGTCTACTGCCACCAGAATGTAAGTGTTTGAGTATGATGGTGGGAATGGCCCCATGAAGTCAATTCCCCATACATCAAACAATTCTATCTCTAATATCCCTTGTTGAGGCATGGCATATCCATGAGGCAGGTTACCAGCTCTTTGGCAACTGTCACAGTTACGCACAAACTCTCGGGAATCTTTATAGAGAGTAGGCCAGTAGAAGCCACATTGGAGGACTTTAGTGGCTGTTCGCTCACTTCCAAAATGTCCTCCATACTGTGATCCATGGCAGTGCCATAGGATCCTTTGTGCTTCTTCTCTGGGTATACATCTGCGGATCACTCCGTCAGCACATCTCTTAGAGATATGGTTCATCCCAGAGGTAGTACTTGGCATCTGAAATTAATTTCTTTCTCTGCACGTAGCTGTACTCTTTGGGAATGAACCTCACAGCTTTAAAATTTGCAATATCTGCAAACCATGGAGCTTCCTGAATGGCAAAGAGTTGCTCATCTGGGAAAGTCTCAGAGATCTCAGTAGAAGGGAGGGACGCCCCAGCTACTGGTTCTATTCGGGACAGATGATCAGCTACTTGGTTCTCTGTCCCTTTTCTGTCTCTTATTTCTATATCAAACTCTTGCAGAAGCAACACCCATCTGATGAGCCTGGGTTTTGAATCTTGCTTTGTGAGTAGATATTTAAGAGCAGCATGGTCAGTGTACACAACCACTTTGGATCCCACTAGATAGGATCTAAACTTGTCAATGGCATAGACCACTGCAAGTAACTCTTTTTCTGTGGTTGTGTAGTTCTTCTGTGCGTCATTTAGAACACGGCTGGCATAGTAAATGACGTGCAGAAGCTTGTTATGCCTCTGTCCCAACACTGCACCAATGGCATGGTCACTGGCATCACACATTAGTTCAAATGGCAATGTCCAATCTGGTGCAGAGATGACTGGTGCTGTGACCAGCTTAGCTTTCAGGGTCTCAAACGCCTGCAGACACTGTGTGTCAAACACAAATGGTGTGTCAGCAGCTAACAGGTTACTCAGAGGTTTTGCAATTTTTGAAAAATCCTTTATAAACCTTCTGTAGAATCCTGCATGCCCCAGAAAGCTTCTGATTGCCTTAACATTGGCAGGTGGTGGTAATTTTTCAATTACCTCTACCTTTGCCTTATCTACCTCTATTCCCTTGCTTGAAATTTTGTGCCCAAGGACAATTCCTTCAGTCACCATAAAGTGACATTTCTCCCAGTTTAAAACCAGGTTAGTCTCTTGGCATCTTTTCAAGACAAGTGCTAGGTGATTAAGACAGGAGTTAAATGAGTCTCCATATACTGAAAAGTCATCCATGAAGACTTCCAGAAATTTCTCTACCATATCTGAGAAGATAGAGAGCATGCACCTCTGAAAGGTTGCAGGTGCATTGCACAGACCAAAAGGCATTCTCTTGTAGGCAAACACGCCAGAAGGGCAAGTGAATGCTGTTTTCTCTTGGTCCTGAGGGTCTACTGCAATTTGGTTGTAGCCTGAATAGCCATCCAAAAAGCAGTAATAATCATGGCCAGCTAGTCTTTCTAGCATTTGGTCTATGAATGGTAAAGGAAAATGATCCTTTCTGGTGGCTGTATTGAGCCTTCTGTAGTCAATACACATGCGCCACCCTGTGACTGTCCTTGTAGGAACCAGTTCATTTTTTTCATTATGAACTACTGTCATGCCTCCCTTTTTGGGAACAACTTGGACAGGGCTCACCCAGGGGCTATCAGAAATAGGATAAATAATCCCAGCCTCTAGTAATTTAGTGACCTCTTTCTGCACCACCTCCTTCATGGCAGGATTTAGCCTCCTCTGTGGTTGGACCACTGGTTTGGCATTATCCTCCAATAGGATCTTGTGCATGCATCTAGCTGGGCTAATGCCCTTAAGATCACTTATGGACCACCCAAGAGCTGTCTTGTGTGTCCTTAGCACTTTAATCAGTGCTTCCTCTTCCTGTGAATTTAAAGCAGAGCTTATAATCACTGGAAAAGTGTCACCCTCTCCCAGAAATGCATATTTCAGGGATGGTGGTAGTGGTTTGAGTTCAGGCTTGGGAGGCTTATCCTCCTCCTGAGGAATTTTCGAAAATTCCTTTGCCTCCTCTAGTTCTTCCTGATCAGGTTGAGCATCCTTGAAGATGTCCTCAAGCTCTGATTCTAGGCTTTCAGCCATATTGATCTCTTCTACCAGAGAGTCAATAATGTCAGCGCCCATGCAGTCATTTGGTGTGTCTGGATGCTGCATAGCTTTTACAGCATTCAACTTGAACTCATCCTCATTGACTCTCAAGGTTACTTCCCCTTTTTGTACATCAATGAGAGTTCGCCCAGTTGCTAGGAAGGGTCTTCCCAGAATGAGAGTTGCACTCTTGTGCTCCTCCATTTCCAGCACCACAAAGTCAGTTGGAAAGGCAAATGGCCCAACCTTGACAATCATGTCCTCAATTATGCCTGATGGATATTTAATGGAACCATCAGCAAGTTGGAGGCATATCCGGGTTGGTTTGACTTCTCCAGTCAACCCAAGCTTTCTGATAGTGGATGCAGGTATTAGATTGATGCTTGCTCCAAGATCACATAGAGCTGTCTTGGTGCAAGCACCTTCTAATGTGCATGGTATCATAAAGCTCCCTGGATCTTGAAGCTTTTCTGGTAAGCTCTTTAATATGACTGCACTGCATTCTTCAGTGAGAAACACTTTTTCAGTTTCTCTCCAATCCTTCTTATGACTTAAGATTTCTTTCATGAATTTAGCATAAGAAGGTATTTGCTCAAGTGCCTCTGCAAACGAAATCTTTATTTCAAGAGTCCTTAGATAGTCTGCAAAGCGGGCAAATTGCGTATCCTGTTCCGCTTGGCGGAGTTTTTGAGGATAAGGCATCTTGGCTTTATATTCTTCAACCTTAGATGCTGCAGGTTTATTCCTTACAGAAGTGGTTGAAGAAGCCTTGTTAGAGGGATTACTGTCAGCACTCTCAGGTGTCTGATTCTCCCCAGGCGTCTGGACGCCAGGATTGGGTGGAAATTGGGCGTTTAACGCCAACTTTTCCCCCTTTTCTGGCGTTTGAACGCCAGAACTGGGCAAGGAATGGGCGTTTAACGCCAGCTTTCCTTCCCTTTCTGGCGTTTGAATGCCAATGACATTCCTCTCTGGGCTCTTACTGTCCTCAGAGGGATTTTGAACAGTAGTTTGTTTGTCCTCTGTCAATTGTTCCTTGTTTGGCTTTTTACTCTTTTGAGCAGTGTTATTCAGGGTCTTCCCACTCCTCAATTGAACTGCTTGACATTCCTCTGTTATCTGTTTAGATAATTGCTGTTTTGCTTGATTCAACTGCAGTTCTATGCTCTTGTTAGCAACTTTAGTTTCATGGAGCATCTCTTTAAAGTCTGCTAACTGTTCTGTCATCAGGAGCAGTTGTTGATTAAGCTCAGTTATCTGTTCTTGAGGACTAGGGTCAGTGACTACAGCCATGACTTCCTCTTTTGGAGAGAACTCATTGCTAGAGTACAAATATTGGTTTCTAGCAACAGTGTCTATGAGCTCTTGAGCTTCTTCAATTGTCTTCCTCATGTGTATAGATCCACCAGCTGAGTGGTCTAAAGACATCTGAGCTCTTTCTGTAAGCCCATAGTAGAAAATGTCTAACTGTACCCACTCTGAAAACATTTCAGAGGGACATTTTCTTAGCATACCTCTATACCTCTCCCAGGCATTGTAAAGGGATTCATTATCCTCTTGTTTAAAGCCTTGGATGTCCAGCCTTAACTGTGTCATCCTCTTAGGAGGGTAAAAATGATTCAGGAATTTGTCTGACAACTGTTTCCATGTCTTTATGCTTGCTGTAGGTTGGTTATTCAACCACCTTTTAGCTTGATCTTTTATAGCAAATGGAAACAGTAATAGTCTGTAGACATCCTGAAATTGCAATCACACTTTTGCAATCCCGCACAACTAACCAGCAAGTGTACTGGGTCGTCCAAGTAATACCTTGCGTGAGCAAGGGTCGATCCCACAGAGATTGTCGGCTTGAAGCAAGCTATGGTTATCTTGTAAATCTTAGTCAGGATATCAGAAATTATCAGGATTGATTGTGAAAAGCAAAAGAACATGAAATGATTACTTGTTTTGCAGTAATGGAGAATAGGTTGAGGTTTGGAGATGCTCCATCTTCTGAATCTCTGCTTTCCTACTGTCTTCTTCTTCAAACACGCAAGTCTCCTTCCATGGCAAGCTGTATGTAGGGTTTCACCGTTGTCAATGGCTACCTCCCATCCTCTCAGTGAAAGCGATTGCATATGCTCTGTCACAGCATAGCGGAATTCATCTGTCGGTTCTCAATCAGGCCGGAATAGAATCCAGTGATTCTTTTGCGTCTGTCACTAACGCCCCGCCTTCAGGAGTTTGAAGCACGTCACAGTCATTCAATCATTGAATCCTACTCAGAATACCACAGACAAGGTTTAGACCTTCCGGATTCTCTTGAATGCCGCCATCAATCCTAACTTATACCACGAAGATTCCGATTAAAGAGTCCAAGAGATAACTACTTAATCTAAGGTAGAACGGAGGTGGTTGTCAGACACACGTTCATAGTTGAGAATGATGATGATTGTCACAGATCATCACATTCATCCGGATTAAGAACAAGTGTTATCTTAGAATGGAAGCAAGCATGATTGAATAAGAAACAGTAGTAATTGCATTAATCCATCAAGACACAGCAGAGCTCCTCACCCCCAACCATGGGGTTTAGAGACTCATGCCGTGGAAAGTACACAAAGAAAGGTGTAAAATGTCATGAGGTCATAAGGTCCAGATACAATGTCAAAAGATCCTATTAATAGTAAACTAGTAGCCTAGGGTGTACAGAAATGAGTAAATGACGTAAAAATCCACTTCTGGGTCCACTTGGTGTGTGCTTGGGCTGAGCAATGAAGCTTTTATGTGTAGAGACGTTTTCTGGAGTTAAACGCCAGTTCTCATGCCAGTTTGGGCGTTTAACTCCAAGTTTTATGCCAGTTCCGGCGTTTAACGCTGGAATTTCTGAGGGAGACTTTGAGAGCCGGTTTGGGCCATCAAATCTTGGGCAAAGTATGGACTATCATATATTGCTGGAAAGCCCAGGATGTCTACTTTACAATGCCGTTAAGAGCGCGCCAATTGGGCTTCTGTAGCTCCAGAAAATCCGCTTCGAGTGCAGGGAGGTCAGAATCCAACAGCATCTGCAGTCCTTTTTGGTCTCGGAATCAGATTTTTGCTCAGGACCCTCAATTTCAGCCAGAAAATACCTGAAATCACAGAAAAACACACAAACTCATAGTAAAGTCCAGAAAAGTGAATTTTAGCTAAAAACTAATAAAAATATACTAAAAACTAACTAGATTATACTAAAAACATACTAAAAACAATGCCAAAAAGCATACAAATTATCCGCTCATCATGAAGCTAGCAAATGGGCGTTTAACGCCCAGTCTGGCACCATTCTGGGCGTTTAACGCCAGAAAGGGGCACCAGACTGGCGTTAAACGCCAGAAAAGGGCAAGAACTTGGCGTTAAACGCCAGAAATGGGCACCAGCCCGGCATTTAACGCCAGAATTGGCACAAAGAGCATTTTTTGCTCGCCACTTGGTGCAGGGATGACTTTTCCTTGACACCTCAGGATCTGTGGACCCCACAGGATCCCCACCTACCCCACCACTATCTCTCTTCTTCACCCATTCACCAATCACCTCAACACCTCTTCCCCAAAAACCCCTCACCTATCAAATCCCATCTTTCTCTTCACCACTCACATCCATCCTTCATAAAACCCCACCTACCTCACCATTCAAATTCAAACCACTTTCCCACCCAAACCCACCCTCCCATAGCCGAACCCAACCCCTCTCTTCACCCCTATATAAACCCATCTTCACTCATTCATTTTCACACAACCTAAACACTACTTCTTCCCTTTTGGCCGAACCACAAAGCCATTTCCATCTCCTTCATTTCTTCTTCTTCTACTCTCTTCTTTTCTCTTTTGCTCGAGGACGAGCAAACCTTTTAAGTTTGGTGTGGTAAAAGCATTGCTTTTTGTTTTTCCATAACCATTTATGGCATCCAAGGCCGGATAAACCTCTAGAAAGAGGAAAGGGAAGGCAAAAGCTTTCACCTCCGAGTCATAGGAGATGGAGAGATTCATCTCAAGGGTGCATCAAGACCACTTCTATGAAGTTGTGGCCTTGAAGAAGGTGATCCCCGAGGTCCCTTTTAAACTCAAAAAGAGTGAATATCCGGAGATTCGACATGAGATCCGAAGAAGAGGTTGGGAAGTTCTTACCAACCCCATTCAACAAGTCAGAATCTTAATGGTTCAAGAGTTCTATGCCAATGCATGGATCACCAAGAACCATGACCAAAGTGTGAACCCAGACCCAAAGAATTGGCTTACAATGGTTCGGGGGAAATACTTGGATTTTAGTCCGGAAAATGTAAGGTTGGCATTCAACTTGCCTATGATGCAAGGAGATGAACATCCTTACACTAGAAGGGTCAACTTTGATCAAAGGTTGGACCAAGTCCTCACAGTCATTTGTGAAGAGGCGCCCAATGGAAGAGAGATTCAAGAAGAAAGCCGGTTCAATTGAGAAGGCATGACCTCAAGCCTGTGGTTAGGGATAGTTAGAGTTTATCCAACGCTCAATCATTCCCACTAGCAACCGGTCCGAAGTTACTATAGACCGGGCTATCATGATTCATAGCATCATGATTGGAGAAGAAATAGAAGTTCATGAGGTTATATCCCAAGAACTTTATAAGGTGGCAGACAAGTCCTCTACCTTGGCAAGGTTATCCTTTCCTCATCTCATCTGTCACCTCTGTTTTTCAGTTGGAGTTGACATAGAGGGAGACATCCCCATTGATGAGGACAAGCCCATCACTAAGAAAAGGATGGAGTAAACAAGAGATCCCACTCATCATGAAATCCCTGAGATGCCTCAAGGGATGCACTTTCCTCCACAAAACTATTGGGAGCAACTGAACACCTCCTTAGGAGAATTAAGTTCCAACATGGGACAACTAAGGGTGGAGCACCAAGAACATTCCATTCTCCTCCATGAAATTAGAGAAGATCAAAGAATCATGAGAGATGAGCAACAAAGGCAAGAAAGAGACATTGAGGAGCTCAAGCACTCCATAGGATCTTCAAGAGGAAGAACAAGCCGCCATCACTAAGGTGGACCCGTTCTTTAATTTTCTTGTTCTTTATTTTCTGTTTTTCGAAAAAATCATGCTTATGTTTATCTATGTTTGTGTCTTGTGATCATTAGTGTCTTAGTGTCTATGCCTTAAAGTTATGAATGTCCTATGAATCCATCACCTCTCTTAAATGAAAAATGTTCTTAATTGAAAAAGAGAAGAATTGCATGAATTTTGAATTTTATAACAGTTTAATTATTTTGATGTGGTGGCAATACTTTTGTTTTCTGAATGTATGCTTAAACAGTGCATATGTATTTTGAATTTATTGTTCATGAATGTTGGCTCTTGAAAGAATGATGAAAAAGGAGACATGTTACTGAGGATCTGAAAAATCATAAAAATGATTCTTGAAGCAAGAAAAAGCAGTGAATACAAAAAAAAGAAGGAGAAAAACGAAAAAAAGGAGAAAAGAAAACGAAAAAGAAAAAAAGAGAGAAAAGAAAAAAAATAATAAAGTTGTGATCCAAGGCAAAAAGAGTGTGCTTAAGAACCCTGGACACCTCTAATTGGGGACTCTAGAAAAGCTGAGTCACAATCTGAAAAGATTCACCCAATTATGTGTCTGTGGCATGTATGTATCCGGTGGTAATACTGGAAGACAGAGTGCTTTGGGCCACGGCCAAGACTCAATAAGTAGCTGTGTTCAAGAATCATCATACTTAACTAGGAGAATCAATAACACTATCTGGATTCTGAGTTCCTAAAGAAGCCAATCATTCTGAATTTCAAAGGATAGAGTGAGATGCCAAAACTGTTCAGAGGCAAAAAGCTAAAAGCCCCGCTCATCTAATTAATACTGATCTTCATAGATGTTTTTGGAATTCATCGTATATTCTCTTCTTTTTGTCTTATTTGATTTTCAGTTGCTTGGGGACAAGCAACAATTTAAGATTGGTGTTGTGATGAGCGGATAATTTGTACGCTTTTTGGCATTGTTTTGAGTATGTTTTTAGTATGTTCTAGTTGGTTTTTAGTATATTTTTATTAGTTTTTAGTTAAAATTCACTTTTCTGGACCTTACTATGAGTTTGTGTGTTTTTCTGTGATTTAAGGTATTTTCTGGCTGAAATTGAGGGACCTGAGCAAAAATCTGATTCAGAGACTAAAAAGGACTGCAGATGCTGTTGGATTCTGACCTCCCTGCACTTGAAGTGGATTTTCTGGAGCTACAGAAGCCCAATTGGCGCGCTCTCAACGGCGTTGGAAAGTCGACATCCTGGGCTTTCCAGCAATATATGATAGTCCATACTTTGCCCGAGATTTGATGGCCCAAACCGGCATTCAAAGTCACCCTCAGAATTCCCAGCGTTAAACGCCGGAACTGGCACAAGAATGGGAGTTAAACGCCCAAACTGGCACAAAAGCTGGCGTTTAACTCCAAGAAGAGTCTCTACACGAAAATGCTTCAATGCTCAGCCCAAGCACACACCAAGTGGGTCCGGAAGTAGATTTTTATGTCATTTACTCATCTTTGTAAACCTTAGGCTACTAGTTCTCTATAAGTAGGACCTTTTGCTATTGTATTTTCATCTATCTTGGTAGCTATCTTTATTATTATGCTATCTTAGATCATTGGGAGGCTGGCCTCATGGCCATGCCTAGACCTTGTTCTTATATATTTTCAACAGTGGAGTTTCTACACACCATAGATTAAGGTGTGGAGCTCTGTTGTACCTCGAGTATTAATGCAATTACTATTGTTCTTCTATTCAATTCCGCTTGTTCTTGTTCCAAGATATCACTTGTTCTTCAACTTGATGAATGTGATGATCCGTGACACTTATCATCATTCTCACCTATGAACGTGTGCCTGACAACCACCTCCGTTCTACCTTAGATTAAGTGGATATCTCTTGGATTCTTTAACCGGAATCTTCGTGGTATAAGCTAGAATTGATGGCGGCATTCAAGAGGATCCGGAAGGTCTAAACCTTGTCTGTGGTATTCTGAGTAGGATTCAATGATTGAATGACTGTGACGAGCTTCAAACTCGCAATTGTGGGGCGTTAGTCACAGACGCAAAAGAATCACTGGATTCTATTTCGACATGATCGAGAACCGACAGCTAGATAGCCGTGCCATGATAGGGTGCGTTGAACATTTCCACTGAGAAGATGGGAGGTAGCCACTGACAACGGTGAAACCCTTGCATACAGCTTGCCATGGAAAGGAGTAAGAAGGATTGGATGAAGATAGTAGGAAAGCAGAGAGACGGAAGGGACCAAGCATCTTCATACGCTTATCTGAAATTCCCACCAATGAATTACATAAGTATCTCTATCTTTATCTTTATGTTTTATTCATCATCCATAACCATTCGAGTTTGCCTGACTAAGATTTACAAGGTGACCATAGCTTGCTTCATACCAACAATCTCTGTGGGATCGACCCTTACTCGCGTAAGGTTTATTACTTGGACGACCCAGTACACTTGCTGGTTAGTTGTGCGAAGTTGTGTTTATGCCATGGTGTTGAACACCAAGTTTTTGGATTATTTGAGTTGTAGTGATCACAATTTCGTGCACCAGGTTTCGTGATGAAACCATGGTGTGGACAATTGAGGTTGAGGAGTCCCTCTCGTGTTGCATCGGGGAATTGGTTAGAAGGTTGTGGAGTCCCTTCGAATCAATTTGCAAACTATGGCGTTGACAAGTTAGGTTGAGGAGTCCCTTTCTTGTTGCGTCAAGAAATTGGGTAGAAAGTAGAGTGATTCTCTTTGTACTCAATTTCAATCTATCCTTTTTATTTCTATTTTCTATTTTTAATGTATCTTTTTATTCAGTTTGAATTCTTGTCTTTATGTTTATATTTTATTTCCGTATCATTTGGTATAAGAGCTCAGGTATTAGATTAATTCTTATTAATCTATATCTGTTCTTCTTTTATCATAAAAAAAGAGTCCAGTCTTTAAAGTTCTTGTATTTTTTATTTTTCGTTTGCATTTCATTATTGTTTTAAAAAATAAAAAAAACATACAGTGCAAAAAAAAGAGAAAAAAAAGAAATATATACAAAAAAAGAAATTATCTTCCTTGTAATTATTGTGCTTTTCATATACTATCCTTTTCATATATTATTTTTTTCACCTACAAGATTCGAGGACGAATCTTTTTTGAAGAGGAGGACAATGATACGTGCTTCAAATGTTCGTGATATGAAGAATTCAAGTGTTATTTAGAAGATATTAGTTTATATTTTTAGAATGTTTTAATTTAATTTGATGTATTTTGATTCTGTTTATTTAATTACTAAATTGGGCCTTATGTTTATGGGCTTTAGGGTTTTCTTTATTTTAACCTAATAAGAGGTTATAAATACCTCCTTAGCTATTGTAGTCATAGCATAGAATTTTTAGAGGTTTCAAAACCCTTTTTTTGGTTTCGTGATGAGACCATGGTGTGGACAATTGAGGTTGAGGAGTCCCTCTCTTGTTGCATCAAGGAATTGAGTAGAAGGTTGAGGAGTCCCTTCGATTCAATTTCCAAACTATGGCGTTAGCAAGTAAGTTGAGGAGTCCCTTTCTTGTTGCGTCAAGAAATTGGGTAGAAAGTAGAGGGATTCTCTTTGTACTCAATTTTAATCTATCTTTTTATTTCTATTTCAATTTCAATGTATCTTTTTTATTCAATTTCAATTCTTGTATTGTTTATCCTTTTATGTTCCGTATTATTTGGTATCAGAGCTCAGGTATTAGATTAATTCTTATTAATCTATATTTGTTCTTCTTTTATCATAAAAAAAGAGTCCAATCTGTCGCGTCTTTCTTTAAGTTTTCATGTTCTTGTTTTCTGTTTGTGTTTCATTATTGTTTTGTCATCATTGTTGATTTTATTGTTTAAAAAAATAAAAAAAGCATACAATGCAAAAAAAAGAAAAGAATATATACAAAAAAAGAAAAAAAAGAAATTATCTTCCTTGTAATTTTTGTGCTTTTCATATTCTATTTTTCCACCTACAAGATTCGAGGACGAATCTTTTTTGAAGAGGAGGAGAATGATACGTGCTTCAAATGTTCGAGATATGAAGAGTTCAAGTATTATTTAGAAGATATTAGTTTACATTTTTAGAATATTTTAATTTAATGTATTTTGATTTTGTTTATTTAATTACTAGATTGGGCCTTATGATTATGGGCTTTAGGGTTTTTCTTTGTTTTAACCTAATAAGAGGTTATAAATACCTCCTTAGCTATTGTAGTCGTAGCATAGAATGATTTAGAGGTTTTAAACCTTTTTCTGGTTTCGTGATGAAACCATGGTGTGGACATTTGAGGTTGAGAAGTCCCTCTCTTGTTGCATCGGGGAATTAGTTAGAAGGTTGAGGAGTCCCTTCGAATCAATTTCCAAATCATGGCGTTGACAAGTTAGGTTGAGGAGTCCCTTTCTTGTTGCGTCAAGAAATTAGGTAGAAGTAGAGTTATTCTCTTTGTACTCAATTTCAATCTATCATTTTTGTTTATATTTCAATTTTAATATATCTTTTTTTATTTAATTTCAATTCTTATCTTATTTATCCTTTTATTTCCGTATCAACTTTACTGAAATTCTCGAAAAAGAAGTAGAGATGGCCGAACCCAATAACAATGGTGAAGGTGCAAGGAAGACGCTTGGTGACTTTACTGCACCAAATTTTAACTTCCATGGAAGAAGCATATCAATCCCTGCCATTGGAGCAAACAACTTTGAGCTAAAGCCTCAATTTGTTTCTCTGATGCAACAAAATTGCAAGTTTTATGAACTCCCATCAAATGATCCTTTTCAGTTCTTAACTGAATTCTTACAGATCTGTGATACTGTTAAGACCAATGGAGTTGATCCTGAGGTTTACAAGCTTATGCTTTTTCCTTTTGCTGTAAGACACAAAGCTAGAACATGGTTAGACTCTCAACCTAGAGATAGCCTGAACTCTTGGGATAAGCTGGTCACAGATTTTTTAGCCAAGTTCTTTCCTCCTCAAAAGCTTAGCAAGCTTAGAGTGAATGTTCAAACCTTCAGACAGAAAGAATAGCAACTGACCAAAAAGTGTCCTTCTGAAATGCTTTCAGAATGGACCATCCTGGATATATTCTATGATGGTTTGTCTGAATTGGCTAAGATGTCATTGGACCATTCTGCAGGTGGATCTATTCACCTAAAGAAAACGCCTACAGAAGCTCAAGAACTCATTGAAATGGTTGCGAATAACCAGTTCATGTACACCTCTGAGAGGAATCCTGGGAATAATGGGACACCTCAGAAGAAGGGAGTTCTTGAAATTGATGCTCTGAATGCCATATTGGCTCAGAACAAAATATTGACTCAGCAAGTCAATATGATTTCTCAGAGTCTGAATGCATTGCAAAATGCATCCAACAGTACTAAAGAAGCATCTTCTGAAGAAGAAGCTTATGATCCTGAGAACCCTGCAATGGCAGAGGTGAATTATATGGGTGAAGCCTTTGGCAACACCTATAATCCTTCATGGAGAAATCATCCAAATTTTTCATGGAAAGATCAACAGAAGCAAGGCTTCAATAATAACAATGGTGGAAGAAACAGGTTTAGCAATAGCAAACCTTTTCCATCATCATCTCAGCAATAGACAGAGAACTCTGAGCAGAGTCCCTCTAGCTTAGCAAACATATTCTCTGATCTATCTAAGGCCACTCTCAGTTTCATGAATGAAACTAGGTCCTCCATCAGAAACTTGGAGGCACAAGTGGGCCAGCTGAGTAAAAGAGTTACTGAAACTCCTCCTAGTACTCTCCCAAGCAATACAGAAGAGAATCCAAAAGAGAGTGCAAGGTCATAACCTTGCTTGGTGTGGCCGAACCTGAGCAAGAGGAGGAGGACGTGAATCCCAGTGAGGAAGTTGGTGAGGCTCATACAGAGACCATAGAGATTTCCTTGAATTTCCTTCTGCCATTCATGAGCTCTGATGAGTACTCTTCCTCTGAAGAGGATGAGGATATCACTGAAGAGCAAGTTGCTAAATACCTTGGAGTAATTATGAAGCTAAATGCCAAGTTATTTGGTAATGAGACTTGGGAGGATGAACTTCCATTGCTCATTAATGAACTGAATAACTTGATTAGGCAGACATTACCTCAAAAGAAAGAGGATCCGGGAAGGTTCTTAATACCTTGTACCATAGGCACCATGACCTTTGAGAAGGCTCTGTGTGACCTGAAGTTAGGCATAAACTTAATGCCACTCTCTGTAATGGAGAAACTGGGAATCTTTGAGGTACAGGCTGCCAAATTCTCATTAGAGATGGCAGACAAATCCATGAAAAAGGCTTATGGACAGGTAGAGGACGTGCTAGTAAAGGTCAAAGGCCTTTACATCCCTGTTGATTTCATAATCCTAGACACTGGAAAGGATGAGGATGAATCCATCATCCTTGGAAGACCCTTCCTAGCCACAGCAAAAGCTGTGATTGATGTGGACAGAGGAGAGTTGATCCTTCAATTGAATGAAGACTACCTTGTGTTTAAAACTCAAGGATCTCCTTCTGTAACCATGGAGAGGAAGGAAGGAAAGCTTCTCTCTATACAGAGTCAAACAAAGTTCCCACAGTCAAACTCTAAGTTTGGTGTTGGGAAGCCACAACCAAACTCTAAGTTTGGTGTTGGGAGGTCCCAATAATGCTCTGAACATCTGTGAGGCTCCATGAGAGCTCACTGTCAAGCTATTGACATTAAAGAAGCGCTTATTGAGAGGCAACCCAATTTTATTTATATATGTTATTTGCTTTTTTTTTAGGTTGATGATCATGTGGAGTCACAAAAACAACTGCAAAAATTAAAGAAAATAAAAACAGCATTAAAAACAGCACACCTTGGAGGAGAAATTTACTGGCATTTAAACGCCGGTAAGGGTAGCAGAATGGGCGTTTAACGCCTAGTCTGGCACCATTCTGGGCGTTAAACGCCAGAAACAAGCACTAGACTAGCGTTAAACGCCAGAAAGAAGCAACAAGCTGGCGTTTAACACCAGAAAAGGAAGAAGGACTGGCGTTTAAACGCCAGAAAGAGGCAACAAGCTGGCGTTAAACGGCAGAAACAGGTTGCATCTTGGCGTTTAACGCCAGGAAAGGAATAAAAGCTGGTGTTTAACGCCAGAAACACGCAGCAATCTGGCGTTAAACGCCAGGATTGCACAGTAAGGGCGTTTTACATGCCTAAAAGGAGCAGGGATGAAATCCTTGACCCCTCAGGATCTGTAGACCCCACAGGATCCCCACCTACCCTGCCTCTCTCTCTCTCTCTCCCACTCACAAATCAAATCATATCCTCTTCCCTATATTCTCTTCATCAATCACCTCCATACCTCTTCCCTAAAACCCCACCTACCTCACTTTAAAATTCAAACACTTTTTCCTCCCAAACCCAACCCTAATGACCGAAACCCAACCCTCCCCTCACCTTTATATAAACCCCTCACTACTCCTTCATATTCACACAACACAAACACCTTTCCCCCCTCTTGGCCGAACCACATATCACCCTCCATCTCCTCCATTTTCTTCTTCTTCCTCTTCTTTCCTTCTTTTGCTCGAGGACGAGCAAACCTTTTAAGTTTGGTGTGGTAAAAGCATTGCTTTTTATTTTTCCATAACCATTTATGTCATCTAAGGCTGGAGAAACCTTCAGAAAGAGGAAAGAGAAGGCAAAAGCTTCCACCTCCGAGTCATAGGAGATGGAGAGATTCATCTCAAAGGTCCATCAAGACCACTTCTATGAAGTTGTGGCAAAGAAAAAGGTGATTCCTATGCAATTCAGCTGGAATTGTCATAGAGGAAGACATCTTCATTGAAGAGGATAAGTCCATCACTAAGAAAAGAATGGAGCAAACAAGAGAGCTCATTCATGGACCTCAACAAGAGCATGAGGAAGATCCTCATCAAGAAATCCCTGAAATGCCTCAAGGGATGCAATTTCCTCCACATAACTATTGGGAGAAACTCAACACCTCTTTGGAAGGCTTGAGTTACAACATGGACCAACTAAGGGTGGAGCACCAAGAGCACTCCATCATTCTCCATGAGATTAGAGAAGATCAAAGAGCTATGAGGGAGGAGCAACAAAGGCAAGAAAGAGACATAGAGGAGCTCAAGAGCACCATTGGTTCTTCAAGAGGAAGACGCCACCCACACTAAGGTCGACTCATTCCTTAATCTCCTTGTCTATTTATTTTCTGTTTTCGGTTTTTAAGCTTCATGTTTGTCTACGTTTGTGTCTTCATTACATGATCATAAGTGTCTAGTGTTTATATCTTAAAGCTATGAGTGCCCATGAATCCTTCACCTCTCTTAAATGAAAAATGTTCCTAATTACAAAAGAACAAGAAGTACTTGGATTTCAAATTTTATCTTGAAATTAGTTTAATTATTTTGATGTGGTGGTAATACTTTTTATTTTCTGAATGAATGCTTGAATAGTGCATATTTTTTATAGTGAAATTTATGAATGTTAAAATTGTTGGCTCTTGAAAGAATGATGAACAAAGAGAAATGTTATTGATGATCTGAAAAATCATAAAATTGATTCTTGAAGCAAGAAAAAGCAGTGAAAAAAAGTGGCGAAAAATAAAAAAAAAAAGAGAAAAAGAAAAAGCCAGCAGAAAAAGCCAATAGCCCTTAAAACCAAAAGGCAAAGGTAAAAAGGGTCCAAGGCTTTGAGAATTAATGGATAGGAGGGCCAAGGAAATAAAATCTAGGCATAAGCGGCTAATTCAAGCCGTCCCTAACCATATGCTTGTAGCATGAATGTCCAAGTGAAAAGCTTGAGACTGAGTGGTTAAAGTCGTGATCCAAAGCAAAAATAGTGTGCTTAAGAACTCTGGACACCTCTAACTGGGGACTTTAGCAAAGCTGAGTCACAATCTGAAAAGGTTCACCCAGTTATGTGTTTATGGCATTTATGTATCCGGTGGTAATACTGGAAAACAAAGTGCTTAGGGCCATGCCAAGACTCATAAAGTAGCTGTGTTCAAGAATCAACATACTTAACTAGGAGAATCAATAACACTATCTGAAATTCTAAGTTCCTATAGATGCCAATCATTCTAAACTTCAAAGGAAAAAGTGAGATGCCAAAACTGTTCAGAAGCAAAAAGCTACAAGCCCCACTCATCTGATTTGAACTAAGCTTCATTGATATGTTGGATTTATAGTATATTCTCTTCTTTTTATCCTATTTGATTTTCAGTTTCTTGGGACAAGCAACAATTTAAGTTTGGTGTTGTGATGAGCGGATAATTTATATGCTTTTTGGCATTGTTTTTATATAGTTTTTAGTATGTTTTAGCTAGTTTTTATTATATTTTTATTAGTTTTATTCAAAAATCATATTTCTGGACTTTACTATGAGTTTGTGTGTTTTTCTATGATTTCATGTATTTTCTGGCTGAAATTGAGGGACCTGAGCAAAAACCTGATTCAGAGGCTGACAAAAGACTGCTGATGCTATTGGATTCTGACCTCCCTTCACTCGAAATAGATTTTTTCGAGCTACAAAAGTCCAAATAGCACGCTCTTAATTGCGTTGGAAAGTAGACATCCAGGCTTTCCAACAATATATAATAGTCCATACTTTGACCGAGTTTATATGACGCAAACTGGCGTTTAATACCAGCTTTCTGCCATATTCTGGCGTCAAACGACAGAAACAAGTTGCAAAGCAGAGTTAAACGCCAGAAACAAGTTACAAACTCGCGTTTAACTCCAAGGAAGACCTCTACATGTGAAAGCTTCAATACTCAGCCCAAAAACACACCAAGTGGGCCCGAAAGTGGATTTCTGCACTTAGACTTATTTCTGTAACCCTAGTAACTAGTTTAGTATAAATAGAACTTTTTAATATTGTCTAGGGGTCTTTTCCCTATTTTTCGAACTCATATGTCATTTGGAGAGGCTGGCCATTCGGCCATGCCTAGACCTTGTTCTTATGTATTTTCAACGGTGGAGTTTCTACACCTCATAGATTAAGGTGTGGAGCTCTGCTATTCCTCATGAATTAATGCAAAGTACTACTGTTTTTCTATTCAATTCAAGCTTATTCTTTTTCTAAGATATTCGTTCGCACTTCAACCTGATGAATGTGATGATTCGTGACACTCATCCATCATTCTCACCTATGACGTGTGCCTGACAACACTTCCGTTCTACATGCGAAGCTAGAGTGTGTATCTCTTGGATTTCTGATCACGATTCACATCGACTCTCCTCTGACACTGGGGCATCTGAATCTGAGATTGGAACCTTCGTGGTATAAGCTAGAATCCATTGGCAGCATTCTTGAGATCCGGAAAGTCTAGACCTTGTTTGTGGTATTCCGAATAGGATCTGGGAAGGATGACTGTGACGAGCTTCAAACTCGCGACTGTAGGGCGTGGTGACAGACGCAAAAGGATAGTAAATCCTATTCCTACACGATCGAGAACCAACAGCTGATTAGCCATACGATATCTGTGCATGGTATTTTTCATCCGAGACGAGCAATCCGATAGTTGATTAGCCGTACAGAAATCGTAGAGGACCATTTTCACTGAGAGGACGGGAGGTAGCATTGACACAGGTGAAACAACATACAGCTTGCATGGAAAGGAGTATGAATGGATGAGAGCAATAGAAAGCAGAAATTCAGAAGAATAAAGCATCTCATACACTTATCTGAATTCCACCAATGAATACATAAGTATCTCTATCTTTATTTTATGTTATTTATCTTTAATTATCTAAACTCTAAAACCATTTGAATATGCCTGACTGAGATTTACAAGATGACCATAGCTTGCTTCAAGCCGACAATCTCCGTGGGATCGACCCTTACTCATGTAAGGTATTACTTGGACGACCCAGTGTATTTGCTGGTCAGCTGCATGGAGTTATGACAAAGTGTGAGAATCACGATTAAAACACAAGTCTTTGGCGCTATTGTTGAGGATCACAATTTGTGTACTATTAACTGATCTAATTCTAATAACTATGGTTGGTAAATCTCATTGTAATAAGTTATTTTTAGCATGTTCTTATAAATGCATATATTTCTTCAAAGAAGGTATGTACACTAAAATCTTATAACAAATCAAACAATATATCACTTCTTACCATACACAAACATATAATATTTAAATAAATTTAACTTTGTCTTAAATACAAATTATTTCAAACATAGAGTAGTTATTGTGGCAAAAAACAGTTGCACTACAATATTATAAAAAAATCAAATTTAGTCAAGAATAATCGCTATATATATGACTAAAAGAACAAAGAATGGATAAATTAATAAAAGATGATGAAATTCTAATTTCTTTTTTAGAACAATCAATAATTCACCAGTTTGACATGCAAAGTTTTTTTATTTGAAACAAAGCTTATTTTTCTAGTTTTAGTTTTTTATTTGTTACTTTTAATTAAATTCATTAAATTTTGTGAATTTTTCCTCAAGCATTTATTAGTTTTAACTTACAACGTTGTCTAAACTAACGAATTCTAGTAAGAATTAATTTTCACTAGTTTCATGATTTATTAAGTGAAAATTTTTGAATAATAATATTTTATCATAATATTAAATATTGAAACTAATTAAAAATAGAACATTAAGAATAACAACAAAGTATTAAAATAAAAAAGTTAGAAAAAAAAGAAGCTCAGTGCACTATCTTATACATGAAGGTATAAATTAAGAATTAATATAGTTATAATAATTGCTAAATAGATATGACAAACTCCGTTTAATACAATTCTTTAAATTAAATAAAAAGAAAAAAAAAAAAAAAAAAAAAAAAAAAAAAAAAACAAATTAATTAAAAAAAAAAAAAAAAAATAATAGTAATAAAAATACTCAAATTATTTTAGCGACAATTTTTAGTAGCAATAATATAATGGGCCACTTAATTCTCTAATTTAAGTTATGTTTTTATGATAATTATATATTTGCTATTATTATTATATTTATAGTGGCCATTATTACTATTGGCCAAAAAATTATTATCTTTTATTATTTGTAATTTTAATTTTTTTAATTATTATAGTGGCCATTATCATTATTTGCCACTAAACTTTATTATACTTTTTTTTCTATATCCCAAATGAAATTGAAAAATGGAGAGAGAGACTGAAAAAGGAAGAGAATTCGACATTGGGTTAATTCGTGTGCTTCCTCCATCACCGATCACACTGTCGTAACCGTTGCCTCCCAATCACCGTCCATTCCTACTCTTGGACTCATTTCCATCCGATCCACCTTCAAGTCCACATCACTATCTCGTTTTTTGTTCATCAGATTGTCGCAAGGTCTTCCAGCCACCATTTCTGCTCTTGTTACAACACTACACCTCCGCCGCTTGTACCGCCGCCGTTCTTGCATGTAGATGCACAAGATCGCCGCTGTCGGTAGGTCTTCTCTGTTTATTTTTCGATTTAGGTTTCAATATTTAGAAGCCTGTGATTCTCTCTCTGTATTATTACTTTTGCTCTGTTTGCTTGCTTGATCCTAATGAATCTGGCAGATCAAGCTAAAATCGAAGTGGTTAAGTGTTTTAGATCCTGATTTTTTGTTTGCTCGGTCTTCTCCGTTCTTGCTTGCTTGATCCACCATTCTTGCATTCTTGCTCCGTTTATTTGGATTTCAGATCCTAATTTTATGTGTTTGAAATGCTTTCTATAGAGTTTCATTAAGATTTTGTTTGCATTATTGCTCAGAATATAAAAATTTCTAATTCTGTGGTTTTTATAATTGTATGACTTTTAGAATATCATCCTATACTTGGATGCAAGTTCAGAAAATGGATAACAATTCTGAGCTGGTTAAAAATTAGATGGATTGGTTCTAAACTAATTTAGAGCTTATTGAAAATTAGAGAAGTAGTCCATAATCAATATTAAAACTGCAGGTTTTTCTTTCACTTAAAAGTGTCTTATACTCCATCAAGAAACAGAAAAAGAATTGAGTTATCCATAATCAATATCGAAAAGATGAATTCGCTTCAGGTTTTTCTTTCACTTAAAAGTATCTTATGCCCAAGAGTTGTTATCACATATCAACTCAGTTCCTAATATCTTTACTTTTATTTTTTTTTATTTCAGGTTCAAGCAGAGGCCTCCTCTACCTTGGAAAGAAATCACTCTCGGTCATATTTTTCATCATTTTGCTTATTGGTTATATATAGCCATAAAACGAGTTAGCCTGATTCTATCATACCGGTAAGCGCATTAGTATACGGGGGATATGTTTTTAAGGTTATCTGAAATTCTAAATTGTTTTATGTTTTTGTTATAATGGTATCTAAAATTTGAATTAATTTCTATTTTGTTATTCAATCTGTTT